>NW_020201061.1:0-9293 GCF_001531365.2 Cynara cardunculus var. scolymus | reverse complement strand
GCTCTTCAGTGATTTCTCCCATCACTGTCGTATCAGTGGTACCTTCATCAATCACTTCAGTGACCCAAATCATTGAAAGTGTAGATATCAGCACTGCCACCGTTGAACACCCACGTCTCTTCTCAACCATTTTCTTTTCTCCTCCTTCCTTGGTATTTACACATGTCGATGATGTATTAGCGACTGTCATTCCTGATACTGAGACATACACCACTGGACCTAAGGCTGCTCCTCTTGATGCTCCTCAACATACGTATGTCCATCCTCTCGAGGACATCTTTGCTCCTGCCAGTGACAATCCTTTTGATGTCACTGAAACCCCTTAGGTATTCCATCTTCCTACCCCCTTCATTTCTTCTAACCTTGAGCCTTCAGCTCATACTTCTTTTTTTACAAGTCCTTCTTAGGAAGTGACAGAGGAAGAAAGAGAGAAAGATGATGAAGGAGATGAAGATGTCGATGATGACTATGATATGTCATCGGATATCAAGCTTCTCCTTCCAGCCGTTGATACCGTCCTCTCCAGGATCAACGAAGTTCACCAAGAGATGCCCCGCCAAGGTGATCTTGATGCGAACTTCCTTGCCCTCCAGGCGGATGTTCAAAAAGTTAAGAGTCAGCTCCAGACTCTCCCAGAAGCTGTTCATGTCAACAATGACGCCATTGCTGTTCTTCACAGCAGGGCTGACGATGCTCAGGCAATAGCTGATCAGCAGACTGGTCTTCTTCAACAAATCCTGGATGCTGTCCGTCAACCAGCTCCAGTGATTGCACCTTATTTCATTGTCGATGATAGGGCCCAGCTCCATGAGACGCGTGAGGAAACGACAACTCTAGCCAATGGTTTGCAATGGCTGGAGAATTCCATGGATCTCCAGCGTCAGCGCTTGGACGAACTCTCTGGCCAATTCTCTCGAGCCTTAGCCAGAGAGAGGGATATGAGGTCCAATGCTGGTGAATCATCTGATGCTGCTTCTACAGCTTCTCAGGCTGTTGGTCCAGTGTCAGCTTCAGTTGCAGTTCAAGCTGAGGCTCTCGGAGGTGAAGCAGTTGCTGCTCCTGTAATCACGTCCACCGAAGCTGCTCTAGCTAAGGACGTCGAAGCCAGCCCTAGGGATGATGTCCATACCATCACTGCTGCTGGTGATGATGATGATGTTGATGATGATGAAGAAGATGATGATGAAGACGATGACGAACCTGTCATTCCAGACACCGGAGATGATCTAGATGGTGATGACGACGATGATGATGAAGATGACTTTACCATCAAATTCTAGAAGCCATCAACCATCACCAAAGGTGTTTCTCTCGGGGACTCTACATCCCAGGGGGAGCAAAAGCAAGGTGAATCGACTCCATCAGGGAACCAGGACCCCAAGTCGAAAGGTAAGGCGGTCGCTAAAGAAGGTAACTCCAAGGTACTTTTCAAAATCCCTCAACATACCTTGTTTGAAGACTCTACCTCTGAGGTAGTGATTACTTCAGAATATCAACTTCATATCCCATCAACAACCTACGGTCGATTGGAGCGGGTAACTGATCAACCCATCTCTTGTGCTCCAACAGACCAGCAGATGTCTCTGCTGAAGGAGTCACTCGACCAGACTAGAGTAAAAATTCCTCTTCGTACCTCTAGTGGTGGTAAGTTTGACTTCTTATCTGAAGCTGAAAGACTCGAGACATTAAGGGCTGAAAAAGAGCTAGAGCTTCAAAAGAAGCAGACTGAAGACAACTTAAAGCTGGCCAGGTCACTAGCTGCTAAAGTCCTTCCCAAGAAGAAGTCCAAGAAAACGGTGAATCCTGTCCAAGCCCAAGCTAGACTTCTTTCTATTGCAGAAGCTGAACGCAAGAAGAAGCTAAAGCTGGAGGATAAGGATAAGCAATGGAGCGAAGCAAAACTGAAAAAGAGACTCAGTCCCCGCCCAATCATCAACGTCAGCATCAGTGGACGTTTTAAAGATGGTGGAACACTGGTCTCAATGCTCATCACCAGGGACAATCTTCATGCCGTTACCGAGTACCCTTCCTACCTTGGCCACAATGGATACAGCGAATGGATGGAGATCAGACAAGCCATTCAGCAATCCAAGTCGAGACACAAGACACTTATCAAGGACACCATTAACGAGCTCATCAGAAGAATGTCCAGGTATGTCAAGGTCCCTGACCGGCCAACTCTGAAGAAAGGTGGGAAGAAGAAACTTAAGCTCTCTTATCCTAATGATGGACCATTCCTAAGGAACGAACATGAAACAAGGTTCTCCTTAGATGAAGTCTTGAAGGGTCATAAGAGTACATACACTTTTATGCTGAATCTTGACTTGCCAGATAAGGGTCCCTATATACCCAACTCTGTGCATTTTAAACCTGAGTTAGGAGTTATATTCCTTGACTATGAAGGTGAAGTCAGATTTCAGAGAATGTCAGAGAAACATCTATGTCCAATGGATCACTTGGTTTATCTTTTGCTCTAGATAGATAATAGCATGCCTGGAAAATTCGTCGATCTGAAGATACGAAGGGAATTCCTACGTCGAAGAAACCTTGGTGAAGATGTACCTGATTACATAAATCTAAGTGTTCTAGAATAAGATTCTCTTTGTAACAACAATCTACTTTTCCTTGTAACTTCATGTACTATATCTTTTTTCATTGATTGTATTTACATTCTGTAAATTCTGAACATGTATTGTAATACTTGTATTATTTCCTATGATTAATAAAATGAGTATTCCATGTACTTCACTGAAAAAGATCCTTGGAAAAAGTAATAGGGACATAAGTCTATGAGTTCCAATGTTACTTTTTGCATTCACTGACAGTCTATAAGTCAGTGAATAAGCTTTCAGTTTCAGTTTCAGTTTCTGTACTTGTAATTTTCTTAGATATAACTTAAGAAAACTTCTCAAGCTGAGACTGACCAAACTGAAAAAGATCCCAAAATAGTAAAAAGGGACATGTACTTCATATGTAAGTTTTTCCTTACTATTATTTGATAACCTTCTTTATGTTATCTTGTTATCATCAAATAGGGGGAGATTGTTGATCCTCTCTCTCAGTGATTTGATGATAATTCATTTTCCTTTTCATGTTGTATTTGTGTTTCTGTATTTTCAGTTCCAGCGATCTTCACTGAGTATGTTCAGTGATCGCTGAAGAACTTGCATTGTAAATCTATCAGAGACAACAATACTTCAAGAAGACAACACTCACACCAAAGAACCTTTAGCAAACATCGAAGACTAAAATTAAATATTAGAGACCGGCGAGTGCGTGATCTGAAGCAGTATTCAGTGATCACAAACCTGTCTACATATGTGTGAAGACTGCTCAAGCTTCAGCGATTGATGATGAGACCTTCAGGTCATTCCAACATTCAGCGATCAAAGGAAGCATGCTTCACACGATTGTTGTTGTCTTGTCCTTAAGCACACAAAGGACAAAACCCATACCCTTACAAAAGTTACTACGGTACGGAGCCGACTAGTCGACTCTTTGTTCACCAACTTTAGGTAAGGATGTCTGCTCCTGAATAGTGCTTTTGTACTATTCACTGTAGCAAAGAACAAGCCTTCCTCTGAACGCTTGACACGCAGTCTAAACCTACCATATTGCATTAAATGGACATTTCATGCACTGGGTATAAATAGAAGTGTTTCTTCTCCATGCGGAGAGCGCGCATCTCTCTCTAACGTAATTCTTACTTCAAGCATCTTCTAGCTTAAGTAAAGGTTCTTTCTTTTAGCAACTTCTTTTCTTGTAATTGCTAAAGCATTGTGTGTAACCAAAGATTGTTTAGATAGGTTTTTATTACCTTATCTTTCCGCAAACAATCTTGTAAAATTTGTATTGATCTTCTTTATCAATATATATTTTAAATTTGAAAATGCTGTGTTTGTATTCATTCCCCCCTTCTACAAAATGTTTCTCTTCTTGTAGACCCTTACGGGACCAACATATTACCTAGACCACGGCGAGTCTTGATACTTGCATCTGGATCACCAAGAATTTGATGAGTTGGATGGTCTTTAGTCCATTGCTGAGCCGGTAGAGGAATTTCACCTGAGTAGGTAAGTGGATGAACAGAAGAAGAGACTTCAGCTGCATTGTCTTCAGCAATAGGAACTATTGCTAAAAGAGCCTCAGATTCAGCGACTGAAACAAGTTCAGATACTTAAGGCATTTCATTCACTGATTGATCAGTGTTTGAAGTTGAAGGAGGAATACAGCTAATGGGCACGATAGCGATCTCCGAAGAAGATGCGTTGGAGTGACTATCTGTAACTGGAATGATAAGTTGATCATCTTCAGCTTCAGGAGATTCAGTGTTGAGAGGAGCACTGTAGGAAGCTTCAGGTTGTCCATAGTGAGAGAACATCTGGTTTTCTAATTCATCATCATCATTTAAGATGGGTTTTGAATTAGCTGATTGAGATTCGTCAAAGGTGACATGGATAGTTTCTTCTATCGTCTGTCTTCGTTTGATGAATACTCTAAAGGCTTTGGATACTAAAAAATATACTAGAAAGATTCCTTCATCAACTTTGGGATCGAACTTTCCATGTTGGTCACGGTTGTTAAGAATGTAACAAGTGCAACCAAAAATGTGTAGAAAGCTTATAGAAGGCTTTCTTCTATGAAAAAGTTCATAAGCTGTCTTCTTGAAGCTCTTTCCGATCAACGATCGATTTTGAATAAAACAAGCTGTGTTGACAGCTTCAGCCTAGAATTCAGTAGGGAGATGGGATTCACTAAGCTTTGATCGAGCTACCTCTATGATTGTTCAATTTCTTGTTTCAGCGACCCCATTTTGCTGAGGAGTTCTCACTAAAGAAAAGTTGTGAGAAATTCTCTTGTTCTCAAATAAGTTATCCATAGTACTGTTTTTGAATTCAGTACCATGGTCACTTCTAATTGATCGTACTTTGATGTTGTTAAGTACTTCTATTATCTTGATGAATGAAATGATTTCTTCAGGTGCTTCATCTTTGGATCTGTGGAAGAAGACCCAAGTGTACTCAGAATACTCATCAACAATGACAAGTGTAAACTTTTTTCCAGCAATGGATTTCACGTTAACTGGACCAAAGAGATGCATGTGCAGTAGCTGAAGAGGCGCAGTCACTGAAGAGATTTGCTTTGACTTAAAACTAGCTCTTGTGAGATTCCTTTGCAAAGGAGTGTTGAGGAAGACTAGTGACAAGATCATTTCTTGACAGCTCACTGAGTGTCTTGAAGTTATGATAAGAAAGCCGTTTGTGCCATAGCCAATTGATGTTTGATGAGGCTTTAGAGAAGAAATAACTATTCTCAGTGGTAGTAGAATTCATATTGATGATATATACATTCTCTAGGCGAGAACCAGTTAAGGCAACCTTATCATCTTTGTCAAAGACGCAACATGAATTCTTCGAGAATTTTACTGTGTAGTCTTTGTCACACAGTTGACTGATACTCAGGAGGTTGTTTTTCAGTCCTTCAACATATGCAACTCTCTTGAACGTGGTTCCACCATTTGTTAATATACCAAAACCTATGGTATATCCTTTTCCGTTTCCTCCAAAGGTGGTCCTCTTTCTTCCTTGTAATGGATTAGCAGGGATTTATCTCGAGTCATATGTCTTGAGCATCCGCTATCGAGATACCATATGCCTTTGACGTCCTAAGCAGGAGAAGAGGTTGATGGTGCAGTTGAAGTAGATGTCTCTGATGTTTCTTCATTGACATCCTTGGCCATCAAGCAAATGTAGGATGTATCTTTCTCATCAGAAGATGATTCATCAGACGAATCAACCCAATTATGCCCTTCAACGATAAGACCCTTGGCCTTTCGCTGATGATTCTTCATCTTCTTATACTTCTCCTTCAGTTTCAAGTATTTGTCATCCTTGGATCTGATGGAGGATGGGGTTTTGGAAGTGTTAGACCGTATCTTGTAAAAATGTAAGTAAGAAGTCACTTACTCTAGTCAATAGGACTTAGTCTATTAAAGCGGTCTGGACTAAGAGCTCTCATGCAGAAGAGGACAAGAACCAGAGCTCTTACTCAAAAGAGTGAAGGTTCCCTACATACAGAGCCCACGCTCAATCTCCATGGATGATCAGGCTTTATGTGCCAAAAAACATAAGCGCTTGATGCAAAACTACAACTCCAGACACAGAGCTTCTGCATAGTACATGAAGAGCCTCTGCATATGCAGAACCTCTGCATAGTACATGCAGAGCTTCTGTATAGTACATACAGATTGGGTTTTTGAGCCTAAATTGGTTATTTTTTGCGTGTTATTTGAAAAGATTTACATCACTAGATTCGTTTTTGTATTTCGAACAATCTTGATTCACACTATTTTTTTTAAGCAAGTTTTAAACCTGTTTTAGTCGAATTTTGAGTTTTCGTATTCTATAAAATATTCTTCAAAAGTCATATTTTTCATGTTTTGATCCAAAATTTTGGTAAAAAGTGTGAAATTTTGTGTTTTTGGTTGAATATTAGTCCGCTTAAGACTTGTGCGATTTAGGGTGTTATCCGCTTAATACTTGTGCAATTTAACATCCGTGTGTTTTGAGTTGTTTGTTATAGGTTAATCCGGACAGCACTTGTGCTGATAATCAAGCGATTTAGCCAATCCGTCTAGTAAATCGTTGATAACTTGAACGGACTATTGAGCGATTTAAACAATTCGGCTGGTAAGTCATTGGTAACCTGAACGAATTAGTGGGCGATTTACACAATCCGACTGGTAAGTCGTTTAAGTGTTGTGCGATTTGGTAAGTGATTTAGAGAATCTGCTTGGTAAGACTTGTACTTAGTGCATTTGTCTATTTGAGCGATTTATATTTTTGATCGTACATTCTTTGGTGATTGAACGAATTTTGACTTTTTGATCGATTTAATTCATTGACTTTTGATCGATTTGTTTTAGAAGGACTTATACGTAGTTTGACTTGTTGACTTTGTTGACCTTGACTTGTTGACTTGTTGACTTTTTACGTCCGATTTTCAATTTGGAATTTTGACTAAGTGTTGAAAACATCCGATTTGAGAATTTTAATTCAAATTGATTTTTGTGCCTTATCMGTATTACATTTTGCTTAATCCGCCTGAATTTTGCATAATTGTTTAAATCTGGTTAAGTGTTGTGTGCGATTTAGAATTGCTTGTTGTCCGGACTTCTAATCCGGATAACTTGATTGAAAAAGTCTATCTTTATTGTCCGGACTTTCAATCCGGATAAACTTGACCGGATTCCTAATCTGGATAAGTATATGTGCTAAATTTTTCTAAGTACTGAATGTGTGCAAAGTTTTTGTAGAGTTTATCAGATATATTTTTGTAAACTGATCMTTTAATTCAAACTTTGAACTGCAGTTGACCCTATTTCATAAAAATTGATACTATGAGTTCACGAGAAGCAATGGCTATTGGTATTGATACCAAGCCACCTGTTCTGTTTCGTGGTGATTATAATCAGTGGAGAGATAGATTTCTGAACTTTGTTGAGAGAATGAAAGAAGGAGTTCTGATTATGAAATCTTTAATGGAAGGTCCTACTGAATTCTTCCTAGAGATAGATGCTGATCTAGTAAAAGGCATACCTATTCAGAAAGTACCCAAACTAAAGCATCAATATTCATCTGAAGAAAAAGAGAGAGCCCATGGTGATGTGCTTTGCAAGTCTTATATGAAGCAAGCTTTGACTAATGATATTTACACTAGTATTGACAGTCATAAATCATCAGGTCACAGCATGTGAATTCAAATTGAAAAGATGATGATGGGTTCGAAAGTGGGAACCCAGCTGAAGATTACTAACTGTATTTCAGCTTATGAAGAGTTCAAGGCTAAAGAAGGTGAAAGTCTTGATGATGTCTATAATAGGCTTGCCAGACTGCTTAATGAGCTAACAAAGAATGGAATTTCTAAAACTACAATAGAGATAAATGTTAAGTTTCTTAACAATCTCCAGTCAGAGTGGAAACCATTTGCAAATCATATCAGGTTCAATAAACAGTTATTTGATATCGATTTTCATGAAATCTATGAAACTCTGAAACAAAATGAGCAAGATGTTTTGGAATCCGAAATGCAAAGAAGAAAAAAAAGAAGTTGTTGATCCTTTGGCTCTTGTATCTGAGAGAAAGGAGAAGAAATTAAAAAGCAGATCTGGAAAGCAAGTCAAAGAAGTTAGCCAGTCAAGTGAGTCTGAAAAAGAAGAMAGTAAYARCTYAGATTCAGATTTTGAAATGTCAGAGATCAAACAGGCAATGGCAATGCTGACTAAAGCATTCCAAAAGAAGTTCTCAAAAAGGCCACACTCGAACAACCAGAGATTATCGTCAGGCTCAAAATATGAATACTAAGACAAGTTTGGCGAGAAGAAGAAATATGAAGAAAAGAGGTTCGAGAAGAAGTATGAGAAAAGGCCAGAATAAAAGAAGAAATTTCCCAAAGGTGTAGCTGATGAGAACACTAAGTGTTATAACTGTGGTAAGCTAGGCCATTTTGCTGTGAATTATAGGAAGCCGGTAAATCGAGATACCGACTACTACAAGAAGAAATTTATTCTGTCCAAACAAAGAGATGCCGGCAAAGCACTTATGGCTGAGGATGAACACTGRCTGAATCTGAYTGATGAASAAGAAGAAACTGAAGCTGTTGCACATGTGTGCTTGATGGCTAGAACAGATAAAGATTTGTCAGGTGAAGAAGAAGAACAGACTGCTGAAATGAATGATGAGGTATTACATCAATCATGTATTAAACAGATGCAAAAGATGAGGCTCAAAATTCAAACTTTCTAGCAAGAATTAAAATCAGAAAAATTGCGTTCAAATAATTTTGAAGATCAATTAAAAACGCAATTAGAAAATATGTCAAATTATATATTGAAAATGCTGGAAACTTGAATTGGGCTAAGTCTTTGTTATCTGAGTCCAAACTATTTGATAAAAAATCCAATCTTAAAATCCGAATTATCTGATTTGAAGGAAAAACATAAATCATTAGAATTAGTTAATGAAGAACAGATTGTTAAAATAAGTAAGCTTGAACGTCAAATAATCCAGTTAAATAAAACTCTGAAGATTAAAAAAGAAATTTTATACAAAAGAGGTCAAACTGATCAAACCATTTTTCTAAACAAACCAACTGAAACGAGATATTTTAACCCTCGGGAAGGGCTGGGGTATGTGTTAGCTCTCATTTCCTTAAATGTACAAGTATAGAAAAAGTAAACTGCGAGTACTGACAGAAGATGATCTGTCACAGAAGACCACAGAGGACCAACAGCA
>NW_020201060.1:84732-85815 GCF_001531365.2 Cynara cardunculus var. scolymus | reverse complement strand
TCTCTGAAGTTGATTTGCATCTTGATCGCCTCCAAAATGCGAGACACTTCGCTCATCCTTAGATGTCCTTTGTCCACTTCTGCCGCTGCTCTTCTGAATATCCATTCTAGCGTCTCTGTTGAGTACTTGTGTGATTCTGTTGGATCATAGAAACCTTAGGATTTCATCCTTATCCAAATACACAAACCCAAAAGTGGGGTTGTGAATAATGGAGTTTGGATGATACCTAAGTATCCAACCAGGACTGCTGCATGGAGGTGAGATCTTTAGATCTCTTTGGACTAACCTTACTACAAGCTCGAAGTCCTTCTAGCTATTATATCTTACTTGTGCGCGCATGACCTCAAGCAGCCTTCTGAGCGATATTGAGTAGCTTGACCTCCTCTCCATGTAGATGTTGAGAATTTTGTGCATGTAGATAACATCAAACACACAGAGGTTGTGGAGGTCAACATCTGTGAATGTATAAAGGTTGCCATCTTCCCTCCTTACTACATATTGAGCATAGAGCACCTTCTTCTTTASCATWGTCCTTGGAGAAATTGTCTCTAGGGAAGTGATCATGTGCTTTGAGAAGACTTGCTCACGAGGCCTTGTGAGCTTAGAGAACTAGAACTTGGCGGCGGCAGAAGGGATCCCTGTAAGCTCTGGATGATAGGGAGGCTCTGTGTCTGCTGCAAAGTACCTCCACACTTGAATTTCTTCCAAAGTAGTAACGGACTCTGTTCGGACTTTTGGCATTGGAATCTTGCTCATTGATTCGAATATTTCAGAAACCCTTCCTACCGTGGCGGACTCTGGCACCTTGGCTTCCTCTTCTTCTAGAATTGGCCTATAGGTTGACCCCTCTACAAGGATGGGTTTGACGGTTCCTTGCAGAGCGTCAAATGTACCCATGGACGTTTCTTGGACTTGTGGGAGTTGTGATGAAGAGCCTTCTCCTGCTCTGTAAGGGATGGGGCCTCTGCCCTTCCTTGCTAGAGCCTTTGCCAGAGATGCGTTTAAAGCTTCAAGGAGCGCTTGGTCGTCTCTGTATTCCTCTTCATTTATAGCCTGTGGAGTCTCTGTGCTAGACGACGACCC
>NW_020201060.1:82022-83259 GCF_001531365.2 Cynara cardunculus var. scolymus | reverse complement strand
GGTTGTGTGCCTTTGGCATCTTGTTCTCCCTCACCTAGCTCCTCTTCCTCTTCTTCTTCGTTGTCTAAGACGACCTCTGTCCCCAACTTGGAAATTTCGATTGGCGCTCTGAACTCCTTTTGGATATTGACGAGAACGTCCTGGATTTGTTTTGTTGGGGAAACATCTAGAACAACTTTGCGCAATCTTCTGCGCTTATGAGTGGTAGCCTCTGTCGAGCTCTCTTATGCCACAGCCTCTGTGACTACAGGCTCTGTGACCACAGGCTCTGTTGATTGAGTTGTCTTGACTTTCTTCTTCTTATGCTTTGGCAGAGGAACACTTGGGCCTTCTTCTTCTGCAGGCCTCTTCTTCCCCTTCTTTTTCACATAAGAATCGGCAGCCTTCTATGTCTTCTTATGCTTCTTGAGTGGGGGATTCCTCCGTATGTCCCACAACCGTACGTCCCTCAACCCTCATTTTTTCTAGGGACTGCCTCACTCGTCTTACCAGCCCCTGCAGGCTCCTCCGTACGTCCCTCAACCCCTATTTTTTCAATTCGCTCTCCTAGGGCGATTCCTATTCGTGGTGGGGTCTAAGGGACCGGTTCTGGTCTCCTGAATCCACGACTATAGGCCTTTCTATCTTCGTGGCTAAGAAACCTGAGCATGGTTCTTGATAAAGGTCTAGGGCTTCTGTACCCTTGCTCATGCTCGGTTGGGTGGAATTTCTTGAACGGGTACATCCTTGCGTTTGGCTCCACAGAGGGTAGCTTTGCTGCTATCACATCTCCAAAGACTAGACCAAGGAAGCGTTGCAGAATGAGGTTAGGTTGGTTCATGTCTTCCTTGGCCTTCTTTTGTGCCTTGACCTTTGACTTTTCTCCCYGTTGAGTTGCGCATTTCTTCTTGATGAGACCTACCATGTCCTCGAATATTAGTTGAGCATAAGCATTCAATTGAAGATTCTCCAGTGTGGGTAAACGCAGGGCAGTTCYCAAATTGTTCACATTAAGTTCCAAAGGAACTAAGGATTTATTAATGGGGTGTGAGGCGTATCCAACGATGGTCAGTCCAGAAATGTCAAGAGTTGTTATATAGGAACCTAGGAGAAATTAGGTTATGTATGGTTCAGGGGTTGGTTTGGTAGCAGATAGGGCAAAGAAAAGAGGATGATTTCGAAGTATTTCAAGTAAAGGATAGGTAAAATCAGGAAAACCTGTTTCAGATGGGACGAAGAAGTAGTTGTTTGGCTTTTT
>NW_020201060.1:62174-78558 GCF_001531365.2 Cynara cardunculus var. scolymus | reverse complement strand
TTCGTTCTTCACAGAGGACACCAGACTGACTTCTTCTTTGACAAGCTTCTTCGTTCTTCACAAAACCTGAAGAACAGAAACTAATCTATTAGAAAAACATCAAATTCCAAATTTTCATTGGATGATGAAATTTCTTACAATACTTGAATTAAAATACATCAAGGCAAAACTAACAAAAACTTTTAACTCATCATGAGCTACCTGAGTATATTTCTCTGAAGCGTAGGAGCAGTCTTCGATATGCGATGACTGTCGATATCTCAGGAATGAGCTGACTCCCTACTTCCCTCGGCACATGGTTTCTACCCAATCTTTCTCTAATAATTTTCTGAAACCATTCAAGTGTATCTGTTGAATACTTGAAGGCTTCAGTCAGTCTGAAGAATTTTTTAACCCCGAACTCATTCTTGTAAACAAGTCCAAGTTCGGGTTGAGTCAGAACTGAGGCAGATCGTTTCTCCTGCAGGCCCTGGAAGTCTTCGTTTGGAGGAGCGCAGGATAATCTTTCAATGCCTAGCCTAAAAGCGATTTCAAAATCACTTTTGGCTTTATGTTTCACCAGGGATTCCATCGTCTTCACTATTGCTCGGTTTCCATTCCAAATCTTATGTCGTGATCCTGCCTTTGAGCTGTGTAAGCATATAACTCAATCAAGTCATACGGGTTGAGATTGATGAGGTCGTTTTTGTTGAACACGGTAACTAGCCCATGTGCTCTCTCCACGGTGAACTCGATGTATCGGATAGCTCGGTTGGCAAATGTCTTTACTTTCAAGTCTATGACCCTCCTTATCCCATCAATCGAAAAGACAGCATGGGGTGCTTGTGTGGTTTGTCTGATGAATCGATGGTGTAAGAGGTCCACAGACTCAAGCGATAAGACTAGAGGATTTGTGGACAAACTTTCATCACGGTCCTGGTACATATGTTGATGGATGCTTTCCATCATGACTGGTTCCATGGGCGGTAGTTGAGGAGATTTTTGAATGATCATTTTTTATTGGAAAATCAATCAATAGGCTCTGATACCAATTGTTGATCCCAGATCTCTCAATAACACTAATCATCTAGTTATGAATAACCAAATTACAGTGATTTTACGAAGAAAGTTATGAAGACTCGAGAATAAAAATAAGAATATTTATGAACAGTCTTGAGCTTCAAAGGKTTTACTTTATAAACTGAGAAACGTAAGAGCGATTCGTAAAAGCGACTCTTTTTACAATAGATCTAAACACCTATTTATACTAATCAGCTAAAAAGAAGATAACTATATAATACTATTTTCTAATAAATCCTCTATTAACAGATAAGGCTTATATTTTGTACGGATAGGCATTAATACTGAGAAAAACTCGAATTCCAGCTGTTGACTTGTCATCTCCAGCTGTCATTCATGACATGATGATTTCATCCTTATCTTCAAATCTTCATTGCATGCTTGGATGAAGTGCTGGAAAATCTTCTAAGTGTCGATGACCAGAGGATCGATGAGAATGCTCTTTCCATCGCATCCTTGGACTGTCCATCGGTCCTCTGGTTGAACTGTCCATCGGTCCTCTGGTTGAATTCCAGACTTTGTCGTTTCTGCCTAGATGTCTTCATTGGTCTTCTGGTTCTTCATCACTTATTATTTTTTATTACTTTTTACATTATGAATTGTGGGGTTTAACAACATTAAATGCAATTCAGAAGGTACAAAGCATGTGTCAAGATTTTGGAAGAAAGCTTCTCCTTTGCTATAGTAAACAGTCTTTTTGGTTGTATATGAGTAGTCCTCTTTTCATAAAGTAGGTAAGCACTATAGACTCAATGGAGTAGGTCCGTACTATACTATACTTTAGAAAAGGTATGGGTTTGTCTTTTGTGTGAAGGAAGACAAGACAAAAAGAATTATGCATGGCAAGATTCATTTGATTGTTGAATAATGGGATAACGTTGGAGGGTCTCTTCAGCATTTGCTGAAACTTGTGCAAAATTCACACATAATTAGAAGAACTTATAATCACTGAATATCATTTCAGATCACGAACGTACTGGTCTCTAATCTTCAGTTTTTGTCTTCGACATTGCTGAAGGATCTGTGGTGTAAGTTTTTTCTTCTTAAAGTATAACAGTCTCTGAAGGAGTTACAATACATGTTCAGCGATCACTAAACAGACTCAGTTTAGATCGCTGAAACTAAATAACAGAAATACTATACTTAATAAGGTAAAAGATATCATCATCAAATAAATTAGAGAGAGGATCAACAATCTCCGCCTATTTGATGATGACAAAGTAACATAAAGAAAATTGGCTAAGTTATAATATTAGGGAAAAGGTACAAGTAAAATACAAGTCCCTTTTAAATATTTTGGGATATTTTTTAGTGATACAATTTTCCTATAAAGTTTATTTATGTTGTAAAGGATTACAAATTCAAGATAAACAAATACAGGTATAATAATTGAAACTGAAAGCGTATTCACTGACTGAAAGTTGTCAATGAATGGAAGAGTAAACTGGAACTCGTAGATATACTTGTCCCTAGTACTCTTTTCAGGGATTTTTTCAGTGACACTGAAGAATACTTATATCATTCATTTGAAAAAGTACAAGTGTTACATCAGTGATAGCTAGATCTTTTACATATAGGTTGTACACTGAAAGAAATGAAAGGAAAACAAGATTACAAGATAGAAAGTAATACTAAACTCAGTTGCTGAAGTTGATGTACCCTGGTACTTCTTTTCCAAGCTTCTTTCGACGTAGATACTCCTCTCTGATCCTGTGCTCCATCGCCTCACCAGTTTGGTCATTGTCCAACCAAAATCTAAGACATTGAAGGTAGTCTATTGGACAGAGGCAAAACACAGATACTCGCTGGAAGCTGTAGTTACCGTCATAGTCGATGAATATTAATCCTTACTCATGCTTGAAATGCACAGTGTTAGGTATGTAAGTACCCTTCACAAGTAGAGTCAAATTCAATATAGAGATATCTGGATTCTTCGAATCTTTTAGGATTTCCTTTAAGGAGAACTTAGTTTCATGTTCGTTCCTAAGAGTAGGTCAATCATTGGGATTTGAAGGATTCTTTCTTCTTTTGGGCAGCAGCTCAGGCACTAGAGACAGAGCAACGAACTTGGACACCTTCTTGACGAGATCATTCAGGATGTCTTCAATTATTTAACAGTTCCTGGACTTTGAGTGCTGAACGTCTTGGCAAATTTCTAGCCATTCGTCATAGCCATACTGCCTAAGATACAAAGGGTACTCGGTGACAGCCTCAAGGTTGTCTCTGGTGATGACCATGGAAATGAGCATTCCACCATATTTCAACTATCCATTGATAAAGAAGCTTGAAACCCGATGGGGACTTATTTTTTTCTTCATGTGCTCTTCACTCCATTTTTGATCGCAGTCCTTCAGCGTCAGTGCTCTCTAGTGTTCTCGTTCAGCTTTGGAGAGCAACTGAGCCTGTGTCATGACGGGGTTCATCTTCTTCAGCTTTCCCTTGGCAAGAGTTTTGACTGGAAGAGACTTGGCTAGCTTCAAGTTGTCTTTCATGTGCTGTCTTTGTATGCACATCTCTTCCTTGGCCTTGAAAGCTCCTTCTCGTTCAGCTTCCGTAAGGAAGTCAAACTCAAGCTTCTTCTTCTTCTTAGTCAAGATACTTCCTTAGCTGAGACATATGTTCGTCAAAAAGACTTCCAGATGTTGGGATAAAGAGGATCCTTTCATCTGGATGATCAAAGAGGTTCAACAAAGGGTTCAAATGAGAGTCTGGTTGAGAAGAAAGAAGAACAAACTTGGAGCTCTGGGTAATCCTTGTAAGGTTTATCTCTTTGAAAAGAATAGATAGTTTACCCTCTTCAGCCACACCCTTGTTCTTTATAGAGGTGTGCTAAATCTTTTGAGATTTCTCCCCCTGGGATGAAGATTCCCTAAGGGAGACCCCCTTCTACGCTATAGCTGGTCTGGTATGATACTGTATGGTGAAGTCATCATCATCATCATCGTCTTCATCATTATCATCACCTAGATCGCGTCCAGTGTCAGGTAGAGGAAGGTCTTCATCAACTTCGTCATCTTCTTCCTCACTATCCTCATCACCAGCATTTACTGCAAAGGTGATGGGAAGGTCGTCCTCAATAGCAGGCGCTATAGCGGCATTATCTTCATCCTCAACTTCAGCATCAACTTCAGCATCAACTTCACCATCATTGAATGTGATGGCATCCTCAAGGTTATAAGAGAGAAAGTGGACATGTGCTTGGACATCTTACAACACATGGTATATTGAACCCATGATTCTGGCAAGCATTTAAGAAATTTTGTCAGAGTCTTAGAGTTGGAATATTCTCTTCCAATTGTCCTTAAATCAATTAGAAGACAATCAAAACGTTGATGTACTTTAGTCAAAGTTTCAATCTTTCCACAAAGAAAGCTTTCATATTGTCTTACTCGATTTTTATCTTCCTCGATTCTTGTATTTCAGTATTACCTTCATATTGAACACATAGAGTGTCCCACATGGATTTCAAGGTTTTGAGTGTCATCACTGAGTGATATACCTCGTCAGGAAGAGACATGGTTATTATAGACCTCGCACAAGTGTCTAAATCCAACTTCTTATCCATACCTTCCAATAATAAAGACACTCAATTCTTCTTAACACTAAAGTTTTCTCTAATGAAACGGGGAGGTTTGGCAAGAGTGTCATTATCGTGAAAGTGAGTATTGGTGTTTTGCAAAGCCATTTATGAAGGAATAAATTATGTATAGAAGAAGATAAAATATCAATAAAACAGCACAAAAAGCAAATGCTGCTCTGGCACCACTTGTTGGTCCTAGCCAGATCTAGAAGAGTTATAGGTAATCAATTCGTAGAAGGGGAGAATGAATACAAACATAAAAACTTTCACTTCAAAAAATTATATATTGATAAAGAAAGATCAATACAAATTTTACAAATTGTTTGCGGAAGAGATAAGGTAAAGAAACCTATCTAAACAATCTAAGGTTCATACAATTACAAATAGCAAAGAGAAAAGATTTGCTTCAAGAAATAAAGATAAGAATGTAAGTGTTCTTCACTTGTTGTAAGTGGTTCTTTGTCTTAAGATGAGAGTAGAGGGAAGTAACTTCTTGGATAAGTTATTAGTAGAGATGATAGTTGATAAGAGAGCATTCAACTATTTATACCCATTGCATTAAATGCAATTCAGAAGGTTCAAAGCACGTGTCAAGCTTTTGGAGGAAAGCTTGTCATTTGCTACAGTAAACAATCCTTTTGGTTGTATATGAGCATTCCTCTTTTCATAAAGTAGGTAAGCAATATAGAGTCAACGGAGTGGCTCTGTACTATATTGTACTCTAGAAAAGGTATGGGTTTGTCCTTTTTATGAAGGAAGACAAGACAAAAACAATCATGCATGGCAATATTCATTGGATCGTTGAATGATGGGATGATGCTGGAGGGTCTCTTTAGCATTCCCTGAAACTTGTGCAGACTTCATACACAATTAGACGAGCTTGTAATCACTGAATTCCATTTTACATCACGAACATGAGGGTCTCTAATCTTCAGTTTCTGTCTTTGACATTGTTGAAAGATCTATGAGGTGATCTTTGTCTTCTTGAAGTATAATAATTTATGAAGGAGTTACAATACATGTTCAGCGATCACTGAACAGACTCAGTGAAGATCGTTGAAACTGAATAACATAAATACTATACTTCGTAAGATAAAAGGGATCATCATCGAATCAATGAGAGAGAGGATAAACAATACATTCAAGAAGAAAAATTCTACAGCAGAAGTAGAGTATATGATTGGTGCAAGTTGTTCTTCTCAAGTGATATGAATAAAACTCAGCTCAAAGACTATGGTTTCCAATATAACAAGACCGCAATCCTCTATGACTCTAAAAGTTCAATAACCATCTCTGCTACCGGTGTAGTAATCCAAGACCAAACATATTGATGTCAGATACCATTTCATCATATATCATGTTGAAAAGGGATAATTGAGATGCATATTGTTCCAACTGATAACCAACTTGCTGACCTCTTCATAAAGGCTCTTGATGAAAAAATATTCAATTTTCTAGTCAGGAAGATGAGTATGCTCAATATGTCTATTTAAAACAAAGTTCTTAAAACCAGAGCTTCTTGTTGTATAGACTAGAGTTTCTAGAGTATTGAGTTACTAAGTATCGACAGTCTAGATCTTCTCTCTCTAATATCCAGAGTGTGATAACCGAGCTTCAGACAACCTGGGTTAAGGTAACCCTTATGTGATTATTTCGTGAAATATGTGTTGGCATGCATGTTATTTAAATAAATGCATGGATTGTATACTTATGTGCGAAAATATGTTACTGTGCATACTTGAGAATATGATAAATGTGCACATGTAGGATGTAAGGCATATATATGGATTATTATTAAAATAAGAAGATAAAATATCTTCATGGTTCAGAAAGGGGTTTTAAAATAACAAGACCCATCGTCCAAATGAGTTTTATATTAATAAAAACTCACCGCCTCTACTAAGAAGTATAAAAAGGAGATAAAAGATAAGATCTTATCTTGTTTTACTTTTGGGAAAAAAATTAGAGAGAAAAGTGTGAGTGTAACGGTAAAGATTGTTCTTGAAAAAAAAATCTTGCAAAAGCGATTCAAAGAATCTGTATTCATTTGAAGTTGTTGTTTGAATCTGCTATCTGTACTTATAAGGTGAGTTTTCGATACTAAAACTTTTATATGATGTTATTTGAACTACTGGGTTTTGATGATTTGATATTTGGAAAAAGTTTGGTAAATTCTATTTTCTAAACAGTTTAAAGATACGTTTCTATGATTTTGGATTTGGAAACTGTTTTGGATAATAAAGCAGGTTCTGCTCTTAAAAATTCAGTTTGTGGACAATATCCTATTTTAAGGATTTAAAGGGAGATTTCGAGTTGGAGAAGATATTGAAAGTGCTGCTAGTTCTTGAGTTTCAAAGTTTTAAAGATAAAACTATTTTGAAATAATTATTGGTTAAAAACTGTGAGTCCACAATGATCAATCTTCAAGATAAAACTTCAAATATTCATGAATCCATGGCAGATCTGGATATGAACTTGCAAGAACACATAAGAGACTAGAGAGAGAAAGTCAAATCTTCAAGTATGGTCAAACCTTTCTTTACGTATAATGAATTTAACAAATGAGTTCCCTTACAAGAATTACAAGACTTCACCCTATTTATAGGGTCAAACTATTAGACAAATGGTCAAAGTCAAACTTCTATAAGAAAAGTCAAGCACGATGACTTTATACAATTATAGACAATTTTATCTTTCAAGACGAGTACAATTTTATATAGAATTTCATTCCTAACATTCTCTCCCATTGTATTCAGACTTGAAATAATTTGCGCGCGATGAATTTTGTTTGAACTTTGTCTCTTTACGCTCTCTATGACTTCTTCAGAAACAACAAAAAAATCTTCACTTGAAATTCTAGACAAACATTTGTTGAGAAATATCTTCTAACATTCTCCCCCTCGAATGTAGAACCGCGATGATCTTCTCTTTTTGACAATATAGATCAGAAACAATAACAAACTTCAGAAACGATTTTCAGTAAACTGTTGTAAAATGGTTCTTCACATTCAACATCTCTCAGTCTTTTTAGCATCGGAATAATCTTCATAATCATCTCTAGTCGCACTTCTTTTGAGTCTTTTGCCAATTTCGAAGTTACTCCCCCTTGATCTTTACTTCAGATTCCTTTTATAATTTTCGGAATTGAATATTTCATTCATTATTACATACTCCCCCTTATGATGAAATGAGAATCATTCCATCATACACAAGAATGAATGAAATCCTCCACGTAAGCCGTCAATTCAAGAAATTGTAAGTAGATCTTTTCAAATCCACTTGTTTAATCTTTTCAGATTAAGGGAATGGGAAGGTAACAGCCAATTTCAACGAATATCTTATAAAAAGATTGGCCTGTAAGTATAACAGATATACTCAGTACAACGGATGTACTGTATATATGAGACTTTTTGATGCTCATCTCACCAGGTCTTCCATTCAATCATCAATAGCTTAAGAAAAGCATATCTATTAATGTTTTGGAAAAATAACATATAAAATGCTAAATATGTGTAGTGTAGAAAGATAAAGCAATATATGCTTCTGTTTAGGCTCAAAAAGATAAACCATGTGGACTACACAAATTTATCAGACTCAATTAGTGATCAAGAAGACTTGAAGGGGGGACATATATCCTTCTAATACAATATCAAATTTCTCCGAATGAGAAATTGATAGATGATGGGTTGCGTGCCCCAAGTGTTATTGAAACACTTATCTGTTGAGAGATAAATGAGTAGCTGGTGGGGTTGTGACAAGAATTGGCCTAGGCTTTGCTTTTTTCAATACTAGTCTCCAAAGAATCGAGAACTAATAGATTATGTGGTATGCCCGGATTTTAAAAGTTTGGAACAGGATTTTTGTATTCTTTTAATCCTGATACAACTCTCGTTAATTCTTTTAGCTCACAACAATTACCCCTCTCATTTTCATTTTAATCTCGACACACAAACCTTTTTTCATTTAAAACTCACTCAGATATGGTTGTCCTCATAGGTAGGTTTGTCGGTTCTGACATTCCATTGAGGTATTTCTCATAAGCACTCAGTCCCTCCTAAAAATTTATAGTTATGCACATTTGATCACAAGAGTTGATCAAAAAATAATATTGCATATAAAGCACAAAGATCAGATAAAATTTGATCAAGAAATATGGCTATAAGCACAGTTAATGAAAGAATGATGCGACAACGAACAGATTATTTGGTATATGAGAGAAATGAATGAAGATCTGTAAGAACAAGTTTACAGATTCTGATATTCAAAATATTATTGAATGTATATCGATCAAAGTAAAAAAAATCAGAAAACAAAATTTGAATACAAACGAGTGTATTATCACCGAAAATGATTTTCTTATAAGAGACGTGATAATAACAGTATGAAGAATAGCTGAAACAGGTATTTGAGTTATATACGATGAGAAATTACACAAGTAAAATCTCAGAAAATATCTATTCAGAAAATGTACTCATTTTCCCAAAAAAATTTCATTTTCCGAAAAACATTTATTTAAAAACTTCTAGAGACTCCCCCTAAAAAGTTGATTTTAGAAATATTTCAGTTAAGCTCAAAAAAAAATTAAAAATAATAAGGAAAACATTTTAAGCACGGGTCCTAAACTGAGTGTTTAGAAACCAACACTCGGTAACGCGCGGGTTCTGAACTGAAGTATTCAGAAGCCTCGTTTGGATCAGATTACAACTCCCCCTGCAATGGTCTATCACTGATATAATATTCTGATCAGCACAAAGTTGACACACCTGCAAAACTAGATTAAGTAGATTTTGGTACCCAAATGAATTTGGGTCCTATTTTGTTAATATCGGGTTGGGGTATGTTGTAATTTCCAAACCATCTATTCCTATTTGATGTATTCTTTTTAGTACTTTGAACAGGATGATCAGAAATAGAATATGATTCGTACCAGTAATTGTGATCATACCTGTTCTTACCTTTTGAATTGTTCTGATATTTGTTGTTTGTGCTCCAACTGTTATATATATCCTCTTGTTCACAAAATATGTTGATTTACATGTGGAACACATGATCCTTTTCTTGCTAAGATTTATCAAGTCAGAATTGGATCTCACAAAACAAGGAAGATTATTAGTAGCAACAGGAGTACGAGATGAAACAAATTCAGATTTACAAACCCAAATGCTTTTAATTTTAGAAGAATAATTGGGTGATCCAATGACATACCCTTGATAATACTGATTAAAAAAATGAGAATAGTTCTTAGAAACAGTAGAATTAGGGCTGCTAGAATAAATGTTCGATTCGAGACAGTCATAAAAGCAAGTTTTACACTGTGATTGAGAACCAGTTGGGCTGTTAGCACATGAAAAGTCTTTTACTTTCTTTAATAACCGGTCTCTTTCAGCAGTAATTAAATCAAATTTAATTTTAAGTTTAGTTCTCATCTTCATCTCAGTTTCAAGGTCTGTCTTTAGATCAGACAATTTGCTTGTAGTGTCCAGGAGTTTACCTTCTAACTTCTTCTGAAACATTTCAAACTTTCTCTTCTGAATTATTAACTTTCGTTTCTCTTCATCTGAGCTACTCTTTTCATTCCCCGAAGCGATGTCAAGCCATTTTTTCTTATTTGCAAGCTCTTTAGGAATTGTTGTATACTTCTTTGAAGTATTTCTTTTCTCAAGGACAAATTGTTTTTTCTTTTCGTCTAAAGCCTTCTTCTTTAGATCAATGCTTTCAGACAATTTATGTAATTGACTCTGACAGTCTTCGGAGATGTCTTTCTTTTCTTTATCATTCCTGGCTCGTTCCAAGATGATTAGCTGCTCAAAATCCGAGATTTGCTTTAACAGCATGTTTGCGTTCAGCTCGAGAGAGTTTATCTTATTCTCATAAGATATACGTTCAGCTCCGAATCTTCTTTCAACTTCAATGAATCTCTTCTTCTCTTTCTCAAACTCTGCTCTTTCAACATTCAAACTCTTTTCTGCTTTCAGAAATTTCTCCTTCTCTAAATCCAGTAACTTCTTTAACTCACTCAGATCATTTTCAGACTTATGAAATTTCTCAGTTAAATCCTTTGTTTCTGTATTATTCCTTTGATAGTTTTTCTCAATCGAAAGTGCACTTCTAACCTCTTGGAGTTTATTGAAAAGATCTTTATTAACTTTACTCCAAGTCTTCAAATCCTCATCATAATCTTTTCTGATAGAGCTGAGAGTGTTCTCAAGTTTTTCAATCTTATACTCAAAGTCCTTCTCAATTCTTTCACAATTTTCTTTATGATCCCTTTTTAAATCTTTAATATATTCCTCATTTGAATGGTTTTCATAGAACATATTAAGGTATTTCTCTTTGTAGTCCAATATGCTCTTTTCCAATTTAGCAATCCTCTCTTTCAATTCTGTATCTTCTCTCTCAAATGAAACTGCCATTTTCAAATCAGATAAAAGAAATCAAAAACACAGTTAAGCTCAAACACACAAACACAAAAACATAAAAACTGATGAGAAATAAGAAAATCGACGAAAAACTGTCTAAAATCAGTAAAAAATAGTCAAAACTGTTGAAAACAGTTAAAAAGCTGTTAAAAACAGTCAAAGACAGTTAAGACTGATTAAAACAGTTTACGCGGTGGAAAACAATTAAAAAAATTCTCAAACAGTTAAAAACAAAACAAAACAGATAAAAAGAAATTGAATCAAATGAAAGTCTAAAAAAAATTAAAACAAGCCCAAAACAATTTTCCAAATCACAAAATAGTACCCTTCAATGGTCTAGTGTCGACTTCTATTTTTACAAGAACAGCTCCGATTGATGCTTCAACTATAATGATCCGGACAGACCAAAGAGAACAGTTGCGATGATCAAACCACCACAAAACCAAACCTCAAATCTGTAACAGCTAACAAAGTGATATCAAATCTCAACCACCACAAAGAAACACTAATATGACACAATCAAAACCAAAAACCAAAGTTGTTAAAATCAAAATCAACCACTAATCCTTTTACTTCAGTCAATGTGCAGGTAAACCAAAAACGCTACTGCTTTGTGGGCAGCAGCTCAAATTCCAAACAAATGTCTTTTTACAAGGATAAACCGGCTGGAAACACTCAAATACATAGCAATGTTCAAATTATACAGATTTACACATCCTGCTTTCTTAGGATTTAATGTCGGTGGTGTCGAGCCACTCCTTGATGCCATCAAGTGATGTTGAAGGAATTGAGTCGATTCGAAGCACATCACGCTTGAAGTCATTGAACATAATCGCCATGTCAAAATTCTTCTGTCCGAGCCCAACTCTCTCAAGGTTCACAATCTCGATCTCGCTTAAAGTGACAACAAGAAAATTCACAAAATTCGATCAACACAGAGTGAGATAACTGTCTGATTTACACAGTCCAAGTCCAGGTAAGACAAAGAACTTGAGCGATGAATGACTCTACATGTGAGCGATTTAGTTAGAACTCAGATGATGAAGAAACTTCCAAGCGATTGACACAACAAATCTTCAACAATTGAATTTGATAAAACTCGGATATAAACTTTGTGCAAAATCAGATGAATGATAGTGAAGAAAATGAAACTCAGAAAAGAAAACCTGCGATTAATGATAAAATCGAACAGGGATAGTGTGTGATTAAACTCAAAAACAGATGAAGAATTGAGCGACTTAGACCTGAAATCAATTAGGGTAACAGCGATTTAGGTTTCGATTGAGTAATCCGGAAGAAGGCTGTCAAATATGTATTGCAAAAAATGCATAATATAATAATAGTAAGGGAAAAGGCAAAATGTGAATTGTTTCCCTATGTGATTAGCTATATGAAGATCAATGGATGTGTTTTGGAGATTAGATGTTATATAGTACAAGAGCATGTATTTTAGAATTTTTGAGTTGTGTATTTTGTATTATAGCTTCTTGTACTTTGGACGATAGTGGGATTGAACATGTATTCTATGAATGAATTATGTGTTATATGCAATGTGAGTTTGGGGGTGTTACACAGAGCATCTGTGTTCCTAAAAGTAGTTTGTCTAGAGCTTCTGGTTGTACTAACCAGGACTCCTACACTCTTATTCAGAGCATAGTTAATCAGTTTCTCAAGTAATTCATCATTTTGCCACTATAGAGCTTCTTGACTCGTTATATAGAGTTTTTTCCTCATGTTTTCTTTGCACAATTGATACACCAAATAGTCTTACAAGATCAAAGCTTCTAGTTAAACTAACCAGAGCTTCTCCACTTCAATTTCAAAAAAGATTACTTGATCAAATTTCTTGGTTGTCCATACAGAGCTTCTGGAATTATCAAATGCCTTGATACACACCACTTCGATAATCAAAAGTTTCTAACTCTATAGTCCAGAAGTTTTGTGTTTCTTGAACTATGTATATATGCATATTTTATCATTTCTTGATCCAAGCATAGTTTAAGGGGGAAAACATTAAAATTTATGTTAATGTAAAAACAAACTTTAAATGTAATAAATATTAAATAGACAAGAATTTAAGTAAATATTGAAAAAATAATTACTTAATGGTAAATGTATTAATTAACTAAAGAGAAAAAAAAAACTAGAGCTTGAATTTTGTGGAAGAAAAGTTGATGACTCATACAGTTTACGACCCTCAAAACATGAAATGGTAAGTGATTATAATAGCATCTTCAATAGCTAAAGAAACTCATATTTATATACTTAACGTTCAAATCTTTCAAAAAAATTTATATCTTTATTTATTTTTAATAAACATACACAAATTATTCTTATCTATTTGAAATGTTTTATAAAACCGCTTATATAATTTGTTGTTATTTTAAGTCCGAATATAGTTTTCTAAAACGAATAATATTTAACAATAAAATGCAATTTAATTAAAATATTATAATACGATATTGAAAAACTAAACCTAAACTTAATGATATGTATTTTTCTATAAATATAAACTATATAACTTACAATTATGACTTCTAAAAACAGAAGTATTTAATTTTTGTGTTTTTAATATTCGATATTGGTGTAATTTTTGATCGTTTTTACGAACGCTTTTCAATAATGTATTTTGTTAATAATAATAATAATTTCATTCAATGTATTTAATAAATGAAGCATTATTGATTAAAAATGGAAAAATGCAAAATGTTAATACATGATCAATGTTAATAACATTTGTTAGTCCCGTTTGGGTATACAAGAGTTTTATAGAAACAGCTTGTAGAAGGGTGGATGAATACAAACATGGAGAACTTTCAAATTTAAAAATATATATATTGATAAAAAAAAGATTAATACAGATTTTTACAGATTGTATGTGGAAATAGACAAGGTAAAGATAATCTATCTAAAACAATCTAAGTTTACACATAGATATTCTTAGCAAAGAGAAAAGATTTGTTGAATTATAAAGAAGGAAATAAGTTCTTCTTGGATAAAAACTTTTAGAATACTTGAGAGATATTCTAACTTGCTTGAAGATAAGCGTAAGTGTTCTTTTAGATGTGTGTGTGTTTTTCACGTTTCACATAACTCTGCATGGAGAGAGCAATAATCTATTTACATTAAATGCACATTTAATGCAATGTAGTAGGGTTTAAACACGTGTCAAGATTTCAAGGAAAATCATGTCCTTTGCTACAGTAAATAGTACAAAAGCCTATTCATGAGCAGACATCTTTTCGTGGAGTTGGTGGGTAATAGAGTCACCTAGTCGGCTCCATACCGTACTATACTCTAGAAAGGGTATGGGTTTGTCCTTTGTGTGTGGAAGGACAAGACAAAAAAAATCTTGCACAACAAGCTTCATTTGATCGCTAAATGCTGGAATAACACTGAATTTCTCTTCAGCATTCGCTGAGGCTTGGGCAGTCTTCACACATATGTTGACCAAGTTGTAATCACTGAATGTCGCTTCAGATCACGAATGCACCAGTCACTAATCTTCAGTCTCGGTCTTCGACTTTTGCTGAAGGTTCTTTGGTGTGAGTTTTGTCTTCTTGAAGTATCGCTGTTGCTGTAGGATTTAAATGTTTCAGCGATCATTGAACAAACTCAGCGACAATCGCTGA
This sequence comes from Cynara cardunculus var. scolymus, assembly GCF_001531365.2. Lineage (NCBI taxonomy): Eukaryota > Viridiplantae > Streptophyta > Magnoliopsida > Asterales > Asteraceae > Cynara > Cynara cardunculus. The sequence goes on along the minus strand of NW_020201060.1, from coordinate 63,868 downwards.
AACTGAAAGAACAGAAACATAATACTTTGTAATAGGTAAAAGTGATTTTCATCAAATCAATGAGAGAGAGGATCAACAATATCCCCTATTTGATGATAACAAAGCAACATAAAGAAAGTTACCTTATCAGATAATAGTAGGGAAAGTTTCATATAAATTACATGTCCCTTTTTACTATTTTGGGATCTTTTTCAGTGAGTCATTTTTTGCTTAATAAGTTTTCTTAAGTTACAAGTTTAAGAAAATGTACAATAAGGACAACTGAAACTGAAAGCATGTTCACTGATTTATAGATTGTCAGTGACTGTAAGAGAACATTGGAACTCATAGACATATGTCCCTATTACTCTTTTCAGAGATCTTTTTCAGTGATGCAGATGAAATACTTATATTTATTCAAAGGAAAAATTACAAGTGTTTCACTATATTTTTTAGACTTACAAAATATAAGCTGAACACTGAAAGTAGACATAGAAACAAAAGACATACAGCGAAAAACAAGTTACAAGATAGAATTCTATAACTAATCTAAGTTGCTCAGGTTGATGTAGCCACGTACTTCTTCTCCGAACTCCTTTCGACGTAGAAATTCTCTTCTGATCTTGCGGTCCATTGGGCCGAGATATAACTTAGACATTCTTTGAAAGCTGACTTTGCCTTCATAGTCAAAGAACATAAATCCTAACTCAGACTTCATGTGCACAGTGTTGGGTATGTAAGGACCCTTCACTGGTAAGGAAAGATTCAGCATAGAAATGTCTGGCTTCTTCGAAGCTTTCAGGACTTCATCTAAGGAGAACTTTGTTTCATGTTCATTCCTCAAGGTTGGTCCGTCATTAGGACTTGAAGGTCTTCTTCTTCCACCTTTCTTCAGTGTTGGCTTTTCAGGTACAACGACATATCTTGACATCTTCTTGATCAGCTCGCTGATGATGTCTTCGATAACCAGCTTATGTCTTGACTTTGAGCGCTGAATGGCTTGGCGAATCTCCGGCCATTCATTGTAGCCATACTAACAAAGGTAGGAAGGGTACTCCGTGACAACGTCGAGGTTATCCCTGGTGATGAGCATTGAGACCAGAACTCTATCGTCTTTCGTCTGTTCACTGATGGTGATATTTGAAATTGGGTGAGGACTAATCCTCTTATGTAGACATTATTCGCTCTATTTTCTATCGTGCTCGGCCATCTTCAGTGATTTCTCTCGTTCAGCTTCTACAATAGAAAGAAGCTAAGCCTGGGCCTTGACAGCATTCACCAGCTTTTTGGAGTTTTTCTTTGGAAAAACTTTAGCAGCAACAGACTTGGTGATAGGATCGATTAACTCAGTTTTGGATATTAATCACTTACTCTGGATGATCTATTTGACAATATTAGTGCAGTGGAAGCCATAAGAACAAACAGAGTAATAATCAATGAAGAACACAGTTGAATGAAGAACACAAGAGAGAAGCTTCAAATGATTTTCAATTGATTGAAAATGTTTACAATATGATATGGAAGCACACTGAATTACAAAGGCCTATGCTGCTATTTATACTCGTTCCTAGCGGCTTTTCTGACATGACCTAGACGTACAAATTCATCTAAGCCATTCAAATAAAGCAGATTACAAACATAGTCACGTGATAGGCACGAGCAGCTAACTAAACTATGTAAAACAGTAAAGAAGTTCTTCACAGAAGATAAAACTG
>NW_020201060.1:59457-61296 GCF_001531365.2 Cynara cardunculus var. scolymus | reverse complement strand
TGTACGCTTTGATTACAAAGGACCAGTTTCCAGAATCTCTGTGATAAACAACAGAGGTTCTGTCACATTTCACTTGTACGATTGAACATCTTCTGTTGTTGGTCCTCTGTGGTCTTCTGTGGTGGAACCTCTTCTATCAACACTTGCAGTATTTACTTTTTCCATAATTTACATTAAATGAAATGAGAGCTAACAATCTCCCCCTAAGTATGAAAAAGTAAAATTGGAAATTTAAATGCAAGAAATGACTTAATTGAAAGAAAATTACAAGAGGAGATAAAAGTTCATCCTCTGAAAAGAATTACAAGAAATAAGAGAAATTACAAAATTGTGAAACATAGGCCAAAAACTGGTACATAAGGTTTATCAAACTACAGATTCTGGAAAGTCGTCTACTGCGTATAACATGTCAGACTTGATCGTTCTGTAGACGTCAAAGATCCATTCTCTGAAGTTGATTTGCATCTTGATCGCCTCCAAGATGCGAGACACTTCGCTCATCCTTAGATGTCCTCTGTCCACTTCTGCCGCTGCTCTTCTGAATATCCATTCTAGCGTCTCTGTTGAGTACTTGTGTGATTATGTTGGATCATAGAACCTTAGGATTTCATCCTTATCCAAATACACAAACCCAAAAGTGGGGTTGCGAATAATGTAGTTTGGATGATACCTAAGTATCCAACCAGGCCTGCTGTATGGAGGGGAGATTTTTAGATCTCTTTGAACTAACCTTACGGCAAGCTCGAAGTCCTTATGGCTGTAATATCTTACTTGTGCGCGCATGACCTCAAGCAGCCTTCTGAGCGATATTGAGTAGCTTGACCTCCTCTCCATGTAGATGTTGAGAATTTTGTGCATGTAGATAACATCAAACACACAGAGGTTGTGGAGGTCAGCGTCTGTGAATGTATAAAGGTTGCCATCTTTCCTTCTTACTACATACTGAGCATAGAGCACCTTCTTCTTTAGCATAGTCCTTGGAGAAATTGTATCTAGGGAAGTGATCATGTGCTCGAAGAAGACTTGCTCACGAGGCCTTGTGAGTTTAGTGAACTGGAACTTGGCGGTGGCAGAAGGGATCCCTGTAAGCTCTGGATCATAGGTAGGCTCTATGTCTGCTGCAGAGTACCTCCACACTTGAATTTCTTCCAAAGTAGTAACGGGCTTTGTTCGGACTTTTGGCATTGGAATCTTGCTCATAGATTCGAATATTTCAGACACCCTTCCTACCGTGGCGGACTCTGGCACCTTGGCTTCTTCTTCTACCAGAATTGGCCTCTGGGTTGACCCCTCTACAAGGATGGGTTTGACGGTTCCTTGCAGAGCATCAAACGTACACGTGGACGTTTCTTGGACTTGTGGGATTTGTGATGAAGAGCCTTCTCCTGCTCTGTGAGGGATGGGACCTCTGCCCTTCTTTGCTAGAGCCTCTGCCAGGGATGCCTTTAAAGCTTCGAGGAGCGCTGGGTCGTCTCTGTGTTCCTCTTCATTTATAGCCTGTGGAGTCTCTATGCTAGACGATGACCCCTTCTGTGGTGACTCTACAGCTTTGCCTTTACCTTTGCCTTTAGGCTCTGGAGCCTTTTCCTTGCCTTTAGAGAACAAGGCAGCTGTAGAGTCCACAATCTTGACGCTTCTGGCAAGAGTCTTCTTTGGCTTTGGTTCTTTCTTTTCAGCCTTCTTCTCTCCCTCATGACGATCATGATCATCACCTTCTTGATCGTCATGGTTCTTTTTGGCTTCTGCCTTGCATGAGTCCAGGGGAGCCTTCTCCAACCTCTGCAATATTTTGGTGGCCGCCTTCTTCATCTTCTTAATTGCTTCATTAGCAAGCTCAGA
>NW_020201060.1:56009-58052 GCF_001531365.2 Cynara cardunculus var. scolymus | reverse complement strand
TCTGTTGGTTGAGCCTTCTTGACTTTCTTCTTCTTAGGCTTTGGCAGAGGAACACTTGGGCCTTATTCTTTAGCAGGCCTCTTCTTCGCCTTCTTTTTAAGAGAAGAGTCGGTACCCTTCTGTGTCTTCTTTTGCTTCTTGAGTGGGGGACTTGGGATTCTAGGGACTGCCTCACTCGTCTTACCAGCCTCTGCAGGCTCCTCCGAACGTCCCTCAGCCCTCATATTTTGATTCGCTCTCCTAGGGGGATTCCTATTCGTGGTGGGGTCTCAGGGATCGGTTATGGTCACCTGAATCCACGTCTATAGGCATTTCTATCTCCATGGCTAAGAAACCTGAGCATGGCTCTTGATAAAGGTCTAGGGCTTCTGTACCCTTGCTCATGCTCGGTTGGGTGGAATTCCTTGAACGGGTACAGCCTTGTGTTTGGCTCCATAGAGGGAAGCTTTGCTGCTATCACATCTCCAAAGACTAGACCAAGGAAGCGTTGCAGAATGAGGTTAGGTTGGTTCATGTCTTCCTTGGCCTTCTTTTATGCCTTGACCTTGGATTTTTCGCCCCTTTGACTCGCGCATTTCTTCTTGATGAGACCAACCATGTCCTCAAAAATTAGTTGGGCATAATCGAGTGGCAAGTTGAAGTAGATCCTGTAGACAATGGACATCATCGTGTGCGAGGTTTGGTCGTGACTACCCACCTTTCCTGTCAAGCAGCAGTTTATGATCGAGAAAAGGGTGTTCCAGACAGGGGGTAATCCTTTGGGCTTGAACTGGCTTCGTTTGACAATTGGGGTCGCGTAGGAGTGGAATTCGAGGAAATGAATCAGTTCCTCATCAGTCGGGGTAGCAGCATAAGCATTCAATTGAAGATCCTCCAGTGTGGGTAGACGCAAGGCAGTTCTTAAAATGTTCACATTAAGTTCCAAAGGAACCAAGGATTTATTAATGGGGTGTGAGGCGTATCCAATGATGGTCAATCCAGAATTATCAAGAGTGGTTATGTAGGAACTTAGGAGAAATTGTGTAAGGTATGGTTCGGGGGTTGGTTTGGTAGCAGATAGGGCAAAGAAAAGAGGATGATTTCGAAGTATTTCAAGTAGAGGATAGGTAAAATCAGGAAAACCGGTTTCAGATGGGACGAAGAAGTAGCTGTTTGGCTTTTTGACGAGCACGACCTTCTCGTATCTGTTTTGGACGAAATACAGTGCGTGGGAAGTCAATGCTTGAGCTTGGGTCACTTCGTTGTCACTCGAAGCATTGACGGATTGGGCAGATGCGGATGAAGAAGACATTTTGCAGGTTTTTGCTTGATAAATTTTTGGTTGCAGGTTCGCCGGAGTATTTGAGAGTGGTAAAGGTTTTTGATTTGGGGGGAAAGAGGTATTTATAGGGAGGGATTTAAAATGAACCATTTTATTGACGAAAGCTCGTGATGAGTGGTTTTGGGTTGAAACGGCTCAAAAAGGTATGACACGCCGTGTTGTGAAGACGAACGATTGATGACGTGCGCCCCCTTTTCTGACACGCGCGTGTAGGTTCTAACCCTTATCCCCTAGAATAAAAACCATTTAAAATCCTAAGAAGAAGTGTCTATAGCAGATCCATTCAAAGAGCCTCTGTAAGCAGTCACATAGGTTCTGTGAAAAGACTTCTGTGATTGAAAACATTTTTCTTCTTCAAGAGGTTTTATCATTTAAAAACACATACTCCCCCTTGAACCTTGCAAGCCTCTGCTAGGTTAAACCTGTTTAACTAAAGAATCAAGTGAAAGGTTATTAAAGAAATACAAATATATACAAAAATGAAATTTACAAGAAAACTATATACATAATTGAATAAAGAATTAAGACAACCAACAATTAGGACTCTGGACATGTCATTCCAATTTTTTCTGCAAGGAAATTAAACCTTTTTTCATCTAGGGCTTTAGTAAAKAGGYYAGCYAATTGAAATTCTGATTTAACAAAATATAACTCGACATTACCTTCTTCAACTTGATGTTTAAGAAAATGGTACCTTATGTCGATATGCTTTGTCTTAGAAT
>NW_020201060.1:52075-52404 GCF_001531365.2 Cynara cardunculus var. scolymus | reverse complement strand
CATGCGAGAAGACCCTTCTGTTCGTCTTCGTCAGAGGACTCGTCTGTTACTAGCTCACTTGATTGAGCTAGCAGAGACTTCTACTGATAGTATTCATCCTTCTTTTTATAGAAGGCTGCATCTTTAGGATCCCTCTGCGGTGCCCTTGACCCTTTCGACCAGCAGTCTGCAGCAAAGTGGCCTGGTTTGCCACATTTAAAGCATCCATCTTTAGGCTCTTCCTTCCTTTGCTCTTCAACCCTCTGCAAGGGCTTCTGTTCCTTCTCTCTTTTCTCATATCTCTGTCCTTCTGTGAAGTTTCTTCGATTGAAACTTTTAAACTCTTTCCT
>NW_020201060.1:49806-50578 GCF_001531365.2 Cynara cardunculus var. scolymus | reverse complement strand
TTCTTCTTCTTCTCCTTCTCTTCCTTCTGTGCCTCCTTCCCTTTCCCAGAACATCCATCCTCTGCAACTAGAGCCGGAGGGCCATCATAGTTCTTCTTCATCTGCATAACTTGAGGCTCTTGGCTCTTAAGAGATCCAAAAAATGTCTGCTAGAGTCCACATTTCCAGGTCTAGGGTGGCCTTCATGGACATAGTGAGGTGCATCCACTCAACCCCAAGGCTTTTCAAGAATAATGAGTTATTTTCCTCTGTCGTTCGCATGACACCATACCTCTTACAGTTGCTGATCAACGTGTTCAGTCTCGAGTATGTGTCCGACAAGGACACCGTCTTTTGCCTTGAAGCTATGATACTCATCAATGCAAATTGATCGATTGTTTTTAAGGGTTTTCTTGCCTCCTTCAATTTGCTTCTCTAGTTCCGCCCAGATGTCCATGGACAGTTGACAATGATCGATGCACTTGAAGATTTCATTAGGTATAGCCATTATTAACAATCGTTTGCATTTACTTCCCAACTCGATCATAATTTTGTCCTCATCGCTCCAGTTCGCCTCAGACCGTGGTTCATAGTGCTCGGGAATTTTTGGTGTTGTTCCAGTTGCTGGAACTCTAGGAATTAAATTCATGGGAACATAGGGAGGATTATAAAGAAACTCACAGATTCTGGGATGAATACCTTCTAGAAAATTTACCATTCGCATTTTCCATTGAGGGTACTCCTCACGTATGAGCATGGGAGGTTTAGATTGCGAACCAGTGCTCATAAAAGA
>NW_020201060.1:33511-48856 GCF_001531365.2 Cynara cardunculus var. scolymus | reverse complement strand
TTGCAGTATTTACTTTTTCCATACTTTTACATTAAATGAAATGAGAGCTAACACTTGGCTAGCTTTAAGTTGTCCTCAGTCTGTTGTCGTTGAAGTTTGAGTTCTTCCTCGGCCTTGAGTGCCTCGAGTCTTTCAGCTTTAGATAGCAAGTCGAACTCAACACAACTAGAGGTACAAAGAGGAATTTTTACTCTAGTTTGGTCGAGTGACTCCTTCAGCTAAGACATCTACTGGTTGGTGGGAGTGCTGGAGGTTAGGTTTTCAGACACCCATTCCTCTAGCCGACCGCAGGTAGTAGAAGGTATGGAGAGTTGATATAGAGAACTGATGGTGGTGAAACTGGATGACTTATTAGTTAAGGGCTCTAAAGGTTGGAAAAGTACCTTTAAGTTTCCTTCTTCAGCAACACTCTTGTCTTTCGACTTGGTGTTCTGATTCTTATCTGAGGACTCATTTTCTTTCTCCCCTTGCTCCCCCTAAGATATAGAATCCCTGTGAGCGATGCCTTTCGTGGCACTAGCATGTCTTTGGTATTGTATGATGAAGTTGTCATCATCATCGTCTTCATCGTCATCATCACCAAGATCTTCATCAACGTCAGGAATGTCGGGAGAATCACCATCTTCATTTTCATCATCTTCATCATCATCTTCCATGTCACCAGCATTAGCTGCAGAGGTGATTGGAAGGTATTCATCACGAGCTTCAGCGCCAGCTTGGACAACAACAACATCCTCAGCTTCAGGAGCTTCACAGGAAGTTTTATTTTCATCAGCAACCTCAACTTCAGCTTCAGGATGAGGTTCAGCTTTAGTATGAGTCGTTGGGAAAGCAGCAGTTTCAGCGGCAGCAGCTTTAGCAGTAGCAGCTCTAGACTCAAAAGCCTCCTCTCTGGATATAGCTTTGAAACAATAGCCAAAGAAGTGATCCACGGTTCGTATCTAAAGCGCCATCATTTTTTCATGCTTGGTCATAGCACGGGCTACAAGAACAGTAGCCTCGCGTGTTTGATCTAGTTGCTCGTGATCTTCAGCGTTGAAAGACGGTTCAGGTGCTGGTATTGGCAGTTGGAGAGTAGCCAATATCTGCTGCATCAGCTCTGTATGCTTTTCGAGATGAGAATTTACTTCATCGGCTTATCTTGTTAAAGCATAGATAGCCTCAACGTTGGCTTGCATCGAGGAGAGTTGGTCCTTGACCTCTTTCACTTCAGCTCGGACAGCTGATAGGTCAATAGAGACTTCGTCCCTAACGGGCATGCCTTTATGGACTTCATCCATTTTGATAAAGACAGTCTCCACAGCAGGAAGGAGTAACTTCACATCATCATCCATGTTGTACTCTTCGTCCATGGCTGGCATCTCTTCAAAAGGACCTGAAAAAGAACAACGGTGTGCATAAGAGATCTATGGGTTAGTAGAAACGAAAGGTACTTGAGGGTTCATCAGATTTATCTGGAGGATTAACGTTGGTTCACTCAGAGCTTCCTTCGAGAGGATAAGTGACTGTTTGCTGAGAAGCCTCGATAGGAGCAAACTTAGGTCCAGTGGTGGGTGTTTCATCATCAAGGAGGATAGTCGCTGATGAATCATAAACACATGTCGAGACCAAGGAGGGAGGAAATGAGAAAATGGCCAACACAGATGGATGTGAGTGTTCAGTAGTGGCGATGCTGATATTATCACCTTCAGTGATTTGGGTCACTGAGGTGGTTGGGAGCTGAGCCACAGGTACAACTGTGACTGTAGGAATCACTAAAGAGATGAGAAGGTTAGCTAAAAGTGTCTCGGGGGTAAAGTGATTTTCAATAGCTGAGACCTTTTGAGATGTCACAGCTGGAGACATAGGTGTCCCCTTTTTGGCTTTCTAGGCCCTCAACGGAGAACCAAAAGTGGGTTGAGAAGATGGACGTTTGGTAGAGAGGGTGGTTGTGGTCGGGATAGACTTTGGGGGGTTTTTTCTTAGTCTTAACCACATTAGAAGGAGAAGAAGGAGAGAAAGAAGAGACAGGTTGCACAATAGCAGAAAGTGCAATGTCTCCATCTCTCAGCTTATGATCCTGGATCCAAGCTTACAGATAGGAAGATTACCTTCCTTGGAGTACTTGTTGCCGAAGATTTTGGTGAACACCATGGAAAGAAACCTGGTGTATGGTAAGACCTTCTCCCTCTAGCACTTGTTTAGCTTCAGCGCCAGGTCCTCGAAGATCATAGCTGCATAGTTGATGGGGCATCGGTGGATGATTGAAACACCGATGTTGAGAGCGACCCTTGAGGCTTGATCTTGATCTCCAGTCTTGCCTCCCATGAATTGGTTGAAGTGGGAGAACAAGTATTGCCACACCGCTAACATGTGGTTCTTCTTGATATTCGACAGCGACTTGAGGGGTTCGTTGGAGTCTTTCTTCATTGGCCAGGCATAGCCAATATCATCGAGACAGGCGATGATGATTTCAGTTAAAGGATCACTGATGAATGGACCCTTGGGAAATCGAAGAGCATGCCTTAGCATTGTAATGCCAAAGCTGACGATCATACGGTTGAAGGTGAAGGAGACTTTCTCCACCTGTTGATCGTGCTTGTCAGTATCCTACACTACTTCAACAGTCATCTATAATTGCTGAAGAGCTTCCTTTACCATGATAGGTTTACGGGTGAGAGCATAGGCTATTGGTGACATCTTGAGGAAGGTAGCGGCTTGCTCGTAAAGAGATTTGTTTGAAGGGATGTCCAACAAGGCGACAAGGTTGTTTGCCTTGAAGGTCACGTCTTCGAGTAAAAAGTTCACATTCTTGGCAGCCATTGTCCGTTAGAGGTAAGAAATAAGATATAACAGTTTTGTTAGTAGTCCAAGATTAGGATGTGAGCTTTTAAGTTTTAGAATAATAAAAATTCTTTTGAAAAATCCTTAAAAAATATTAGGGTTTTTCAAGAAGAATGAGTGTAGATTATAACCAAGTAAGAGAATGTCTTAATAAACTTAATATTTGTATTTTAAGAGAACAAGTTCTTAAAGAAACAAACACAGTTTCATTAAAGAAGAAGAATAATAGTTCAAAATATAAAGGAAGAGTATTGACCTTAGAAATTTAGGAGAAAAAGGTCGAAGGTTTCGATCGTTCTTAGTTTGTAGTTCTTGCTTGCTAATTTGTTTTGGCAGAGGTTCGTCAAAGATTTTGAAAGCACAAAGAAAATATGAGAAGAGAAGTCTCATATTTATAGGTAGGAGGAGAAAGAAAGAGAATAGGGGAGAGGAAAATACGAATGTTGAGGAAGTGCCATGATGAAAAAGTAGCACGTTCTCATCCACGATTAGATGGAATTTGGAGGAGGTTGCGTGTGTCAAACTTTTACGTGCGTCTCAAAGCAACTCGTATTGGTAACAGAAAATTTTGTCATTAAAACGGTTCATAATCTATTTTTTTAAAACAAAAAGGTTTTAAGAAATTCAAAAGCCACTTTCTATAGAATATGAAAAGGTTTTGAAAGCATTCAGTGATAAGAAGACTCACTGAATGAAAAGACCTTTTAAAACATTTGATCACTGAAGAAGAAAAGCTTCAGTGATGGTTTTGTTTTAAGAAAGGAAAATATCTTAGAAGAATATATTTCCATAAAAGAGTCAGTAAGAAGAGAAACACTAAAACTGTCTTTTAAAAACATTTGAATAACTGAAAGAGGAAAGGTTTAGTGATCATTTTGATTCTAAGAAAAGATAAGTATAGTAGAGATATACTTATTTGAAATTGTTCAGCGATGGAAAGAATCATTGAAACACACTTTTAAAACATTTTGATCACTGAAGAAGAAAAGCTTCAGTGATAGTTTTAAGCTTTAAAGAAGAAGAGCAAGTACACAAACCTTAGAGAGAAGAGATATATTTACTCAATAGTTCAGTGATAAAATGAGAGCACTGAATTATTTCACTTACTAATTGATGCATTTCAAGAGGCTTTGTGAAAAGGTCAACGAGTTGGTAATCAGTGGGAACAAAGTGAAGTTCAATATTACCATTCATAACATGATCTCTGATAAAATGATATCTGATCTCAATATGTTTGGTCTTGGAATGAAGAACAGGATTATTTTCATATGCAATAGCACTAGTGCTATCACAATAGATAGGAATCTTTGAAAACTAAAGATCGTAGTCGTTGAGCTGGTTTTTCGGCGGTTGATGTGGACACTGAGTTTTTCTTTTTACTTGTCCAGCTCACCAACTTTCCACCTAGAAGCTGACAGCCTCTAGTGGTGCTTTTCCTATCAATTTTGCAACCTGTAAAATCATTATCCGAGTAACATATTAGGTCAAAACCTAAACCCTTAGGTACTAGAGACCCAAGTTAGGAGTTCCCTTCAGGTATCTGAAAATGCGTTTTACAGCAATCAGATGGGATTCCTTAGGTTCATATTGATATCGTGCACATAAGCAAGTAGAATACATGATATCTGGTCGACTAGCTGTAAGACACAATAGGGAGCCGATCATTCCTTTATAAACAGTTACGTTTACAGGTTTTCCATTTAGATCCTTGTTGTGAGAGAGTGGAGGAGCTATATGAGTTTTCATAGATGAGTTGTTAGAGAGATCAAACTTTTTCAGCATTATCACGGACATACTTACTATGACTGATAAAGATACATTTATCTGATTGCTTGATCTGGAGACCTAAAAACAAGGTTAGTTCTCCCATCATATTCATCTGGTATTCTTTCATCATGCGATCAGCGAACCGAAAACATAAAGAGGGATTAGTGAAACCAAATATAATATCATCGACATATATTTGGACTAGTATGATATTACTTTTAACATTCCTAAGAAATAAAGTATGGTTAATCTTTCCACGGATAAAGTTCTCAGAGATGAGCAACGAGGAGAGGGTATCATACCAGGCACGAGGAACCTGTTTTAACCCATAAAGAGCTCTATCCAAATGATACATGTTTAGATACTTAGGGTCAAGAAACCCTGGAGGTTGTTCAACATAAACTTCCTCTTGAAGTTTTCCATTTAAGAAAGCACTCTTTATATCTATTTGGTGGACTTTGAAGTCTCTATGGGCAGTAAAAGATAGGAAGAGTCGAATAACTTCGAGTCTAGCCACTGGTCTGAAGGCCTCGTCATAATCGATCCCTTCTTCTTGTCTATAACCATGAGCAACAAGTCAACCCTGGATATTCTTCATCTAACTTGTTGCGATAAACCTATTTGGTGCCTATCACGGTCTTGTCAGATGGACATGGGACAAGGTACCAGACTTTGTTCCTATCAAACTCAATGAGCTCCTCTTGCATGACAATGACCGAGCGAGATAGCATCATTGATTTTCTTGAGTTCAACTAAAAAAAGGAAGTTGACAAAGAGACAGATATTACCTAGACCTCGATGAGTCTGAATACCTGCACTTAGATCACCAAGAATTTGATGAATAGGATGGTCTTTTGTTCATCGCTGAGGTGGTAGAGGATTATCATCTGAGTATAGATGTTCAGAAACAGAGGATGAGGCTTCAGCTGCAGATTATTCAGCAATAGGGACAATTGCTAAAGGAGCCTCAGATTCAATGACTGATAAAAGGTTCAGATGCTGAAGGCATTTAATTTACTAATTTATCAGTGTTTGAAGTTGAAGGAATAACACAACTAATGGGCACTACAATGATCTATGAAGAAGATTCGCTTCAGTGATTAGCTGTAACTGGAATGATAAGTGGATCATCTTCAGCTTCTGGGGTTTCAGCGTTGGGTGGAATGTTGAAGGAAGCTTCAGGTTGTCCAAAATGAGAGGACATCCACTTTTCTAATTCTTCGTCATCATTAATGATGGGTTTAGAATTAGCTGATTGAGATTTGTCAAAGGTGACATGAATAGTTTCTTCTATTGTCTGTCGGCATTTGTTGAATACTCTGAAGGCTTTGGACACTGAAGAATATCCAAGAAAGATTCTTTCATCAACTTTGGGATCAAACTTTCCCAGTTGATCACGGTTATTAAGAATATAACACGTGCAACCAAAGATATGTAGAAAGCTGCGAGAGGGCTTTCTGCTATGGAAGAGTTCGTAAGCTGTCTTCTTGAACCTCTTTACGATCAGCGACCGATTTTGAGTGAAACAAGCGGTGTTGACAGCTTCATCCCATAAATGAGTGGGAAAATGAGATTCGGTGAGCATTGATCGAGCAGCCTCAATGATTGTTCGATTTCTCCTTTCAGCGACCCCATTTTGCTGAGGAGTTCTCACTGAAGAGAAATTGTAAGACATTTCCTTGTCCTCAAAGAAGTTATCCATGGTACTGTTTTTGAATTCAGTTCCTTGGTCACTTCTAATATATCGTAATTTAATATTATTAAGTACTTCTATCTTTTTGATGAACGATATTTTATCTTCAGGTACTTCACTTTTGGATCTTAGAAAGAAGACCCAAGTGTACCTGGAGTACTCATCAACAATGACGAGTGTATACTTCTTTCCAGCAGTAGATTGCACGTTTATTGGACCAAAGAGATCCATGTGTAGTAGTTGAAGAGGTAATGTCACTAAAGAGATTTTCTTGGACTTGAAGCTAGCTCTTGTTTGTTTTCCTTTCTCACATACTGAGCAAAGAGATTTCTTTGCAAAGGTGTGTTGAGGAACACCAGTGACGAGATCATTTCTAGACAACTTGTTGAGTGTCTTGAAGTTAAGGTGAGAAAGTCATTTGTGCCACAGCCAATTGATATCTGACGAAGCTTTAGAGAGAAAACAACTATTCTCAGTGAGAGAAGAATCTATGTTGATGATATAGATATTCTCTTGACGAGAGCCGGTTAGAGCAACCTTATCATCTTTGTCGTAGACATAGCATGAATTCTTAGAGAATTTCACTATGAAATCTTTATCACAGAGCTGACTGATGTTGAGTAAGTTGTGCTTTAGTCCTTCAACATATGCAACACGTATGAAAGTAGTTGCATTGTTGGTTAATACACCAAAACCTTTGGTATATCCTTTTCTGTTTCCTCCAAAGGTCATGGAAAGGCCTCTTTCATCCTTGTAGTCGATGAGCAGGGATTTGTCTCTAGTCATATGTCTTGAGCATCCACTATCGAGATACCAAATGCCTTTGACTTCGTACACAAGGGAATAGTTTAAAAAATCTTTGGTACCCATTCTATTTGGGTCCAGCAATGTTAGAGGCAACATCTACTGAAACTGAAGAACCAGTGTCAGCAGAAGGCTTCACTGAACCTGAAGAGGTTTCAGTGGGATTAGGAACAACCTCTGACGCTAAAGGAATAGAGTCAGTGTATGACTTCACTGAGCTTGACGAAGACGCTTCAGTGGTAGGAGGAACAACAACACCTGACGCTGAAGACCTAGTGTCAGTAGTTGTCTTCACTGAGCCTGAAGAGGAGGCTCCAGTGGATTTCTTCACCTTAGTTGTTTTAACAACCTTAGTGATAGATTTCGCCTTGGTAGATTTCTCAGTCTTGGCTATTTTCTTGCACTTAGATGGGGGATCAGCCTTGGCGGCAGAAGGACACTTACTGACAATATGTGTAGTTTCACCACAGTGTCTACACTTCCTATTGTTGAAGCTAGTATTAGGGCCAGGAAGCATCAGAGAAGAAAAGGGACAAGCTCCAAGGATTCCCTTCTCATTAGTTCTAGGAGGAACTTTTGAGGATTTGGAGTCCTTAGGTGAAGCATTCACCTTGACCTTAGACTTATATTTCTGAGAAGATTCAGATATCTTAATCCTTCAAGGAAAAGAAGAAGGAGAAGGAGAAGGAGAAGAGGAAGAGGAAGAGGAAGAGGAAGGGGAAGAGGAAGAGGAAGANGGGAAGAGGAAGAGGAAGAGGAAGAGGAAGGAGAAGGAGAAGGAGAAGGAGAAGGAGAAGGAGAAGGAGAAGGAGAAGGAGAAGGAGAAGGAGAAGAAGAAGGAGAAGAAGAATAAGAAGAAGAAGAAGAAGAAGAATAAGAAGAAGAAGAAGAAGAAGAAGAAGAAGAAGAAGAAGAAGAAGAAGAAGAAGAAGAAGACATGAACTGAAGAATCTTCAGAGATCAAAGCTAACGGAGAGCTTTTCATGTCTCTAGAATCCTTGATTAGATTCCTCTTCAGTTATCCAGACTGCTCGTGATTGATCAGTATCTCACATAAGGTGCTAAGAAAGAGAGAGAGAGAGAGAGAGAGAGAGAATACATGTCGTTGGACATCTGGAGACACATGTCATAAGTATCCAAGATTCTGGTAAACATTCAAGAAACTTCGTTAAAGTTTCACAGTTGGAATATTCTCTGCCAACTGTCTTAAATCAATTAGAAGACAATTAAACCTTTGATGTACTTCAGACAATGTCTCAGTCTTTCCATAGAGAAAACTTTCATATTATCTTACTAAGTTTATCTTCTTTGATTCTTGTACCTGAGAGGTACCTTGATATTAAACACAGAGAGTGTCCCATATGGATTTCGGAAGTTCTAAGCTTCAGCACAGAGTGATAGACCTCGTCAGAAAGAGACATAGCTATTATAGATCTCGTACGAGTATCTATAGCTATCTTCTTCTTGTCTTCTTTACTCCACTGATGAGGGAGCTTAGGAATCTACCGTTCAGGAATCGTGGCAGTCGTAGTTGTTTCAGGAACAACCGGAGATATAGCATATGGAACATATGGTCCATTTTCTATATAGTGTGAAATTTCAGGATCCACACCCTCCAAGAAGAGAGACATCCGATTCTTCGAGAGACTGAAGTTATCTCTGATAAATCAGGGAGGTTTGGCAAGGGGGCCATTGTCGTGAAATTTTGTACTTGTGTTTTGCAAAGCCATTTGAAAGAAGTAAATTATCTAGAGAAATAGAGATAATAAAATGTAGAAAAACAACTACACAAGAAGAGAAGAAAAACACTGCTCTGATACCACTTGTTGGTCCTGGTTGGGTGACAAGAGTTTTATAGAAATAGTTTGTAGAAAGGGGGATGAATACAAACACAGAGAACTTTCAAATTTAAAAATATATATATTGATAAAGAAAGATCAATACAGATTTTTACAGATTGTATGCGGAAATTGACAAGGTAAAGATAACCTATCTAAGTTTACACACAGATTTTTTTAGCAAAGAGAAGATTTGCTGAAATATAAAGAAAGAAAAAAGTTCTTCTTGGGTAAGAACTTTTAGGATACTTTAGAGGGATTCTAACTTGCTTGAAGATAAGCGTAAGTGTTCTTTTAGATGCGTGTGTGTTTTTCACGTTCCACGTATATCTGCATGGAGAGAGCACTCATCTATTTATACTCATTGCATTAAATGTACATCTAATGCAATGTAGTAGGGTTTGAACACGCGTCAAGCTTTTAAAGAAAAGTTTGCCATTTGCTACAATGAATAGTACAAAAGTCTATTCATAAGCAGATATCCTTTCATGGAGTTAGTGGGTAATAGAGTCAACTAGTCGGCTTCATACCGTACTATACTCTAGAAAGGGTATGGGTTTGTTCTTTGTGTGTGGAAGGAGAAGACAAAAAGAATCTTGCACAACAAGCTTCATTTGATCACTGACTGCTGGAATAACACTAAATGTCTCTTCAGCATTTGCTGAGGCTTGGCAACTCTTCACACATATGTTGACCAAGTTGTAATCACTGAATGCCGCTTCAGATCACGAACGCGCCAGTCACTAATCTTCAGTTTCAGTCTTCGACTGTCGCTGAAGGTTCTTTGGTGTGAGTTTTGTCTTCTCGAAGTATCGTGTCCCTGTAGTATTTACAGTACATGTTTCAACGATCACTGAACAGACTCAGTGACGATCGCTGTAACTGAAAGAACAGAAACATAATACTTCGTAATAGGTAAAAATGGATTATCATCAAATCAACGAGAGAGAGGATCAATAACATTCTTTCAATTTTCAAACACTTCGACATCCCCCAAGCTTTTGGATGTCAAGTCTTTGTTCAAGTTATTGCTTTTAACAATTAAGTGTTTTGTCAAGTGCTTCTTAACATTTTCATCAAGTCATTATTTTTACAATTGGAGATGCTCTAAGATGGAACAAGTGATGGCATATTTATATAAGTTTTAAGAAGACAACATGATGACTTCAATCTTGGGATATTACATGTATAAGTTTTAAGAAGACAACATGATGACTTCAAATCTTGGGATATTACATAAAATATTTTTCAGCTTTTCCCGATCCAAAAATAGTTGGAGGAATCTCCCTTTGCAGCTCCAAATTCACAAAGATTCTCCCCACCATCAAAAGGAAATCACTCTACTGCCTGTGTATTGTGTTGCGGCATCTTATCTCCACATTTCTGATATTTATCCCAAAGTCTAGTTCTGTTTCCACTTTCAAGTTCCACAACAAAGAAAGATGTAAAATAATAAAGAAAAAGATTCAAATCATCCATTTAATGATGCAAAACACAAGGCAGAAGTTGGAAAATTACATTGAATTATCAATATAAGTAATACTCATCGGTTTCTCATGCTTGGAAGAAGAGAAGTGTAAACCTCATTCCAAATAGTAAAATGGCATGTCGAATTCCACCAACACTATAGGGTTGCTGTAAAATACTCTTGTTAAGTGGGAGTAGAGACTACAAACAGACTGTATCCTCACTCCATCTTGAGACAATGTAGGTGATAATGGAATGGATCAATTGTGGTTTGCTATCAAGGTATAATATATAATCTTATGATATGTGTTTTAAGTAAATTATTAGAAATAAATTCAACTTAATTGGCTTATTTTTGAAAAACGAAGTCATTTAAATATAGTCGCTATATAATGAGCCGAGTAAGTAGATGTTTAGAAATCATAATATTCCATGGAAAAGCTTCAAGAAGAATCTTACTAACAAGTTCATGAAACTAGTGCTAAACCTATGCCAAATATATCCATATCTTGATGATCTTACATAGGTTAACTTCCTTGCCCTAAAATCAATGTTAAAATTCAAGTTTTGTGAAGTTGGAACTTCCCAAATGTCTGTTGTTATTGTAATGTTGAATTGTTGTCAATCTATCATAGTTATTCTTTTGGGAGAATGTGTGCAAAAACAAGAATTAGTTCCCACAATTTAGGATCGTGTGGGTATCTCATAACGAAAAGAGTGTGGTGCAAAAGAATTGAAGTCCGACGAGTCGTCTAGTGTGTATATATACTTGACTTCGAACAAGCAATAAGAAACTGTTTGTTGGCTCAAAGAGTTCGCATAAGTGATCGAGCATACAAGTTACGTGATAACATTCAGGAGATAACAAACCAATTATCATAAGATATATCTTACTATTTTAATCTTGTTATTTGATTCACCATAATTTATTTATAAAATAGTTGGCATAATATCATATTACTTGTTTAATTAGGGGATATTTACTAAACCTTTATCCCCATAAACGTTTGCGGGTCAAAGTCAACCGTGTAAGATTTAGTCCACCAAAACGGTATAGTATGCAACTATTTACCCGGTAAGCGATAACCATGGTAAGAGTCATCGCCCTCACTCGGGGTAAGACTCTCATCCTTGCCTTCACTCTTGCCGAGTAAGATTTTTGGTCTTGCCATATTCATTCGATAAGTTAACATGACCCAATAAGAGTTTGTTAAATGCCCCCTTAAACCCAAAAGATATGGTTGCTTCTGATCCCTGAAGCGGGTAAGGATGCCCAATCAATGGTGTTAGGACCTAAAAACATTAGTCTTGGGTATCTGACACAGTGGATTTGAGCAAGAGCATGCCCATGATTGAGGAAAAAAATGGAATGAGCCAAATGAGCAACAACTATGAGAAGATGTGACATTGGTTAAGAAAAGAATTAAAGATGAAGCTAACTTAGAGGTATGGTTTCATACATTGCAACAAGAGTTTGTTTTTTATATATAATTAAAAGATTGTATCATATCTTCAATGCAATTGAGGGTGCATACTATAAAAGACAACATTGGAAGGTATAGAAGTTTGTAAGCAAAAAATCCTTATCAAACAAAATACATTCCATATTCACACAATTTGCTTTTATTTTAAATATAACATGTCGAGTGAAAATGTGTCAAATTTTGTAGAAGATACATGCATCACTGGAAAAGGCCTTCAAAGAAAACTGAAAACACACCAACAAACATAAAATGGAAAGCACAAGTGCCAAACACATTACGGCATTAAGAAAAGCTAAAAGCAAGAAATCAATGCAGAAACTATCCACAACAAAAAGTGCTAGCAAAAGACTATACTTAATGATCTTGATAAAGTTACTCTATTTCGTACTCTTAGTCTATGTATATGTATATAAAACAAATTTAATAAAAGGCTTAAAATTTTAAAATATTAAATGACCAAGATACCATTTATATTACTTTTTCACCCCCTCCTTTCCTTACATACATTCACCCTCTCACATACACTCACTCTCTCACAACCGATTTTTTAAAATTATAATTTTAAATTTACACTTTATACTCCTATAATTAGTTAATTAATTTACTTTACGTCCTTTACTTTTAAATGTTTCATTTTAAACTTTTATCAAATTAATATACATAATCGTATATCAATTAAAACATGTTTAAAAAATACATTTTTATTTTAACAAGTTACACCATTATAATCGTCTCGTTAATATTTTCGAAATGAGTCCAATATTGAATAGTTTTTTACTTAATTATATTATTATATATACTGTGAAAAAATATTTTTAATATTTACGATTTATATTTTTATAGTTATTTATTTATATATATATATACTATATATTTTGGGGTTAGGCTGTCCAAATTGCACTGTATAATATGTTCTGACTTAATATGTTGGGTTTTTTTGAAATATATATACATGTATTAATTCAACCCTAATCTGAGTTCTGGACAAGAAAGAGGGTAAACAGTTGAAATTTCATTCTAAAACCCATATTTTTTGATCTTTTCATTGCTTATGATCTGTCAAATTTGTAGTTTTCTTTATTGGTTTTGAGTGTTTATCTTAAAACTCAAGTTTATTGATTCTTTGCTCTAGATGTAAATCGAACACATTTGTGGAGTCGTTTAAATATGTTGGATTTTAAACTGTCATACAATTTTTTTCAGCGATAGTCTGTAATTGGAACCATAACTCTTATTTATTCAAATTGTATTAATATGTAAAAAACCAAGTGTAACATATATCATCGTTAAATCATATCTTATAAAACGAGTGAAACTTCAAAATCGTTAAAATTCATGGTTCCCGTCGCATTGCACGGGTACACAACTAGTAGATATATAACAGAAGACTATGTCTTCCCCTATCTATCTCCACCCTTCAAGTGTTAGAACCGGTGAGCATTTCAAGGAACCTATAATTATAGGATCTCAGCCAACCTCGTTGCGTATAAAGATTTGATTTCACGGCGAAGGATCGTGTGAGAGGCAGAGTTAAAATGAAAAGTGTAAGAAGAGATCTGAACCCTTGATCAGCTTTAATCTGAAACTCACCCATAAACCGCGTTTGAAACGGGGATTGATCCGGTGCATCTCATCCTAATCTGCATCCAAATGTGAAGATCTCTTCTTACGCTTCTCACCTTAACTCTCTTTTATCACCGAAATCCAACTCAATTCACATGGTCGTTTCTTGATTAGGGTTTCCAAGCTGAAGCCCAGACAACTGGTTCTTCTTTCCAAGCCAAGTAGATTCCTGAGTCTGTATTCGAACCAATTTGATCAAGGGCAAGAGACCATCCGGCCCGGTACCTTCTAAGCAAGGCCTTTACATCGTCCACCACGTCATCACTAAAACCTACTGGGGAAAATTGCTCCTTTAGCCTCTGGCACCATTGGTTTCCTTTCTCCCTCCTCTCACAGTCTCCAGAGCCGATATTCTGTGTGTCATCGCAAGACAAGACCCTGACGATGCTCCGTGAGCACTCCCTCTCCAACATCAACCTCTCGTTACTCGTGGGAGTAAAACTCTCTTCTAACATCTCAAAGTACAAAGTGTAGTACCTTAAGCACTCTTCAAAGCACTTGGCGAAGTCACTTCGGGAGCTTGCAAAATCAGCTTCTTCTTCAACTATGGTCACGACTCGAGGCTTTAGAGAGCTGAATAGCCGAATCACATCTTCCCTTTCTTCAACCTCAACTCTTCTTAATGCCCCAATACAATTCACCGCAATAGCTTCATCTTCGTGGACACCTAACTCTTCTTTGGTAAGTTGTCCTAGTAACCGATTTGATCCAGTAATTACGTTAAATTCAAAGGGAACACCCATCAAACGAGCAAATTTCTCCATCCTTTGAGTGATTTCTTTCATAACAGATCTCACTAAGCTGGCTGTGACAACTACAGTGAGCTTTAGGCTAGGAGTTTCGTCGCTCCGAGTCGCTAAAGCTTCC
The DNA here is from genome assembly GCF_001531365.2 of Cynara cardunculus var. scolymus. Taxonomy (NCBI): domain Eukaryota; kingdom Viridiplantae; phylum Streptophyta; class Magnoliopsida; order Asterales; family Asteraceae; genus Cynara; species Cynara cardunculus. The sequence continues at coordinate 34,490 of NW_020201060.1, read as the reverse complement.
AGCAAAGTAGGCCATTGGGTGCAAAGTGTGTTACTTATATCAATTATGTGAAGTTTGGTCTCACCGTCAAAGGCCTCCAATATAGCACCATTTGATGCAACATGGCCAAAAGTAGTCCAAGGAGAAACCTCCTGGAATTTAAGTATGAGTTTTCTGGCAGAATCAAAGCAGTGGCTCTTGTCAGCAACCGAAACCAAGGTCTTGTAGCATCTTGGTCCAGACTCCGTAGCCTTGCAAAACAGTGCTTGCAAGAAGTACGAAGCTAGTTTCTGATCACAATCACCATAAGGCGAAGATAGCTCATTCAACATCCATAAAAGGTGGTTGATCTTGGCTGAGTCTTTTACGTAGATGGCTCGAGCACACTCTCGAAGAAGTCGTGGTGCCCACTTATCCTCGACTTCACAGCCCTCACCGGAGTCGGAGTATGTGTGGTTGCTTTGTGGTGTGCTTGTTGTTTGGTGGTTGGTGTAAGGAGAATGGTGCGTTCTCTCCATAGATTTCAGGATTTGTGTATGAATATGAATGATGCGTTGTATATTCTTCCAGGCTATGGCTACCAACCCTTTTCATATTAGGGTTGATACGGCTTGGCCGTCCTCAAACAAATCATTTTGGAAAACGCTAAAAGGTATATTTTTCTTCCTCCGTATATGTTCAGATTTTTGTTAAATATAGTTTTTCAAGAGAATTTAATTATATCATATATTGTCTAGCAAAGTATTTTTTTTTTTATATAGTATGTTATTCATAGTTATACAAATTAGTTTGACGGGATCTTTTAATTAAAAGAAAATTATGTATTTTAGACTTGTTAAAATAACATGTATGACTTCTTATGCGAGGAGCAATGCGACCAATTCCTTTCAATTTTCATGTGACAACATCACTTCAACAAATACAAGTTTTATTTATGCATGTCACATCCTTTATACTAATAAATATTAATAATCATCAAATAAACAATATCAATATATTA
>NW_020201060.1:30440-31532 GCF_001531365.2 Cynara cardunculus var. scolymus | reverse complement strand
AAAAATAAAAACATCATCGCTTTCTCAAAATCATATAAAGCCATATTATAACATCGACTGAGATAAAAAATAAAATAAAATATTAAAATCACGATGTATCTCGCTGCATTACGCGAGTACGCTTCTAGTTATATTATAAGGCATTTGACATAAAACTTAAAAATCATTTTTTATATATAAAGTATTGTTTATTGATACATATTAATTAAAATTCAAGATTACAAGTAGATTGTACGTAACTACAACTTATCAAAGCTTTATGTTTCAATTTGCGTAAGTAACTGCAGATAAACATAATTAAAAGCATGATAAACATCTCATTTTAATTATAAAAGATCCAAAATATAATTAAGATAATAATTGAGTTTTTAATAGAATACTTAGTTATTATCATTATAAAAAATTATATTATTATACCAAAAATAAATTGTTTCATTATTAAACTTACAAAATTATATTATTAAACCAAAAATAATATTATATTATCTTTTCAAATTTTTATAATATCTTCAAATTTATATTTTATTCAAAAATAAAAATATTATCATTTTCTTAAAACTACATAAAATCATATTCTGACATCGATTGATATAAAAATAAAACGAAACATTAACATTGATACATATCTCGCTGTATTGCGCAAGTACATTTTCTAGTATAATATAATGGGTCTATTTTTCTATTAGTCTAAATTTTTTATTCCAGATTAAATTGGGGAGAGGGAGGAATGAAAACTCATTATCTATCGTCTTTTTTTGTTATTTTTATTTTATTTTATTATTTTCATTTTTCTATCTAATTATAAACTAAACAACTCTTTAATATTAACTAGAAGAGTACTCGCACAATGCAGTAAGACACATCTCGATTTTAATATAATATTTTATTCTTTGTCTCTGTCGATGTTATAATACGATTTTATGCGTTTTAAAGAAAACAATAATGATTTTATTTTTGAATAAAATATGAATTTGAAAATATCATAAAATTTTGAAAAAAATTATATCAATTTTAATATCAAATCAACTATTTAAAAGTTTTCATTTTTTATATAATTTCTTTAATTTATTTTTTTATTATAATTTAATTTAA
>NW_020201060.1:25263-29876 GCF_001531365.2 Cynara cardunculus var. scolymus | reverse complement strand
TAAAGATAATAATTAAGTATTCTGTTAGAATTCAATAATTATCCTAATTATATTTTAGATTTTTTATATTTAAAATGAGATGTTTATTCTGTATTTGATGAAATAGGATACGGATGAAATTGGATAGAGATGAAATCGTTTAGGGATGAACGGGTTTAGAGATGGCTTTAATAGGTTGTACCATTAGCAATAGAGGTTGTCTTTAAGAGTTTTTAAGAGTTTTAGCCAAATGTTTTATAAGATAGTATAGATAACGAAGTAATACGAAGGAAATAATATCATGATAAAATAGTTTAAATTATGTATTATAAAGGATAAACTATATTAAAGTGCACAAATTTTCTTTCTGTATTTATTTTGATATCCTACTTCTAAAAGCTCCGATTTGAGATGTATTTTCTTTTATCGTTGGTGGAGTTAAACGATTGTAAATTATTTAAAAAAGATTGTATACATTTTTAATGCAATAAAGATAACATATTATAATTTTATAAATTAAAAAAAGGTAACATATTTTTTTTTGATTAACCTGGATATCCAACACGCTATGCGAGCCGATTAATCTCAGGACGACCATCTGTTTTGCAAATAATTCGAAGTCACCACATTTGAACCTCCGTGGCCACAAGAAAATTTTTATTCTTTCTTGGATTTGAACATGAGACCTCCTGATACTTTTGACCTTTCGAGTCAAGCTCAAACCAATCAGACACCACCCTTGTGGTTAAAAGATAACATATTATGACCATGAAAGCAGAGAAAATCATTTTGAATATTTTTCTTACTAAATTTCATGTTTAGGACGTTATGTGAGAGCTTCTGTAATAGCTATGCAATTTTTAAAATTTTGGAGATTTGAAAAAAAAAATTGTTTTAATAACTATATTTAACTCTCCTCTAAAATAAAAAAAATGAAATAGAACGAAAAGATCTTCAAATTAAAAAAAATACAACCTAGTTATTGAAAAATGTTCTCATACAATAAAAATGGAACTTCTAAAAATAGAAACTAAAAAGACTAGGTTTTTATTTTAACATAACTTTTTTCATGATATATGCATAACTATATAAAATGAACAATACGTACATTTAATTACAACAATATTTAAATATACAAATACTAATATACATTTTGGATTCCAAAGGTTTATGTCCGGCCAAATAATTAATTAATTGATTTCATTATAATTAAAATATAGTTTGAAAAAGTATTGTTGTTGAAAAAACCAAAAACATGGAGGCATCAAATTGACCTCCTTCAATATTAAATTTGCACAACATGACAATAACATATGCCTCCCGTCTCATCATTGAGCATGTCTTTTCTAGCTTATAAGGTTGTATTTTAAAGGTTAGGTTTCATCAAATTTAATATTGAATATTATTACAAAACTTGTTCGGTTGTTAAGAACCAATTATTATGCAAAACCGTTATAAAAACCATACAGTTTTCAAAAAATTCGTTTTCAGAAAAACAGTTATAAAACCCTTTCGATTTCCAAAAACCATTGTAAAAATGATTTGATCGATTTTTGAAAACTATTGTTCCCATAATAAGTATTCACAATTGAAATGATATATAGTTTTAGGCATACATAATTAATACATTTTTTATTAATAAAATGAGATGTTTACCCTTATTTAATTTCTCTTTATTCAGAACTTTTTAAATATTTATGCATTGATTAAAGGTAAATTTAAAAATTTGGTTATTTATTTTTTAAAGTGAACACTTATTTTGTAAATAAACATAACTAAAAAAGGTGAACAATTATTTTCCAATATAAAGGATATAAAGTTCAATTAATTTGGCAAAGGCTAAGGTAAAATAAATTCAACTCTAAACTCATCTAAGTTGTGAAAACAATGATCAAACCTTTTTCAGATTTCAAAATTGTTATTAATTAAACGATTTATCCATGGCATATTGTACGGTTTTTTAGTCAAGGTTGCTTGAAATAATCAGTATTGTGAAATATGATGTTTTATATTAAAGTTCAGTAATTAAATTAGAAGTAAAATAAATATGTATTATTATTTATTATTGTTTGTCCTATTTAAAATAGGGAAAAGTATATTAAAAAAACTAAATCAACTATTACATACCAAATGATTAAGTGATTCAACCTTTTTTAATAGATAAATACTTAGAACTTTTAGAAATTAAATAAATAAATCTTTGAATTTTTTAAATCCAACACCTAGATATTTTATTGATCCAGATGCTCACACTTATAAGACGAAAGAAATATATCATATTCTCAATCGATGTATCAAGATAAGTAATAAAATACAATAAAGTTATAAACCAATAAAAAATGATTGAACTACATTTTTTTCATCATCCACTATTTTATTTTTATTTTCAGATTCAGATGAGAATCATTATATAGGGAAGCTAATCATTTACTTTTCGGATTCAAATGAGAATCACAGATCATAACATACATATGTTATTATCATGTAAATCTAAAATATAGATAGGGTTTATAAAAATTGTGTATTTTTTCTTTTGATTTGTTGTATTTTTTTATTGATTTTCCGATAAATGAAAAAATAAAAGGATTTTCATGAAAAATGACCAGAATATACGTGATGTATTAACAAAATAGTCATTTTTATGGGATTTGTCAAACTAACCACATACATCGCCCTCAGGAGGCATGTTTTGACCATGAGAGGCGATCCTATGATAATTTGACTATAAAGTACAATAAAAATTAATTTGTGGGCCCCACATGTATCTACTTTAGCAAATCAAACACTATTTGCCTCGATAATCGGAATTGCCCCCACCTCACCGGAACTTCCCCCGAGGGCGGTTCAGCCTTTTTTTGGGTTGAATCTTATTTCGTATTGTAGTGCAACAATTTTCATTATAAATACCAACCTCCACTTTGATTATTTTTCACACCTCATTTTTCATTTCTATTCTCATATCTTCTACTCTCACAGCCCTTAACCCTTAAACACAATAAACCATCACAATCCTTAACCTTTAACCCATTAAACACAATCTACCATCACAACCCATCACCCTTAAACACAAATATGAAATCACGTCAAAAATGATGATATTTTGGTGTATCTTCGAAGTGGCAGTTCAGTCCAGGAGATAAATGGTGTCTTAGAATACCTTCCGTTAAGCTCCGTCGTACATGTATTATGTTTGTCTTAGACAATAATGCATTCTGCTTTGGTTAAACGTGTTGCAAAAAGGTTAAGTTTACTTAGTCCTTTCATTTTATTTTATAAAACAAATTCCTTACAAATGTTATATCAGTTAAGGGACGACGACGATGTGTTAGTGTTCCATAACTCCATTCATCAAAGTTTACTGAAAATGTTGACACTCTTTGTGGTCGACGATGGTGGTTATGGTGGAAATCCATCAAGTGCCGTAATCCATCAAAGTTTACCCAGTGATCCAAACACTTTTTACCCCGGTGGTGTTAGCGGTGGAAATCCAAGCACTCTCTTCCCCGGCGGTAATGGTGCAAACCCATATAGTCCACACACTTTTTACACCGGTGGTGGTAGTGTTGGAAATCCAAGCACTTTCTTCCCCGGTGGTGTTGGTCCCATAAGGGTCTACAAGAAGAGAAACAATTTGTAGAAGGGGGGATGAATACAAACACAATATTTTCAAATTTAAAATATATATTGATAGAGAAGATCAGTACAGATTTTACAAGATTGTTTGCGGAAAGATAAGGTAATAAAAACATGTCTAAACAATCTTTGGTTACACACAAAGCTTTAGCAAATACAAGAAAAGAAGTTGCTATAAGAAAGATCCTTTACTTAAGCTAGAAAATGCTTGAAGTAAGAATTAGGTTAGAGAGAGAGATGCGCGCTTTCTGCATGGAGAAGAAACACTTCTATTTATACCAGTGCATTAAATGTTCATTTAATGCAATAAGATAGGGTTAGAGAGTGTGTCAAGCCTTATGTGGAAGACTTGTCCTTTGCCATAGTGAATAGTACAAAAACACTATTTATGAGCAGACATCCTTACCTAAAGTTGGTGGACAAAGAGTTGACTAATCGGCTCCGTATCGTACTAACTTTCGTAGGGGAATGGGTTTTGTTCTTTGTGTGCATAAGGATAAAACAACAACAATCATGGTAAGCAAACTTCCTTTGATCGCTGAATGCTGGAATGACCTGAAGGTCTCATCATCATTCGCCGAAGTTTGAGCAATCTTCTCAAATATGTAGACAAACTTGTAATCACTGAATACCGCTTCAGATCACGTACTCGTCAGTCTCTAATCTTCAGTTTCAGTCTTCGACGGTTGCTGGAGGTTATTTGGTGTGAGTGTTTTCTTCTTGAAGTATTGTGGTCTCTGATAGATTTACAATGCAAGTTCTTCAGCGATCACTAAACAGACTCAGTGAAGATCACTGGAACTGAAAATATAGAAACATAAATACAACGTATAAGTGAAAAGGGATTATCATCAAATCACTGAGAGAGAGGATCAACAATCTCCCCCTATTTGATGATATCAAGATAACATAAAGAAGGTTATCTTATCAAATAATAGTAAGGAAAAGTTATATACAAAGTGTATATCCCTTTTTACTATTTTGGCTTTTTTTTCAGTTTG
>NW_020201060.1:19113-24943 GCF_001531365.2 Cynara cardunculus var. scolymus | reverse complement strand
AAATGATCCATTGGACATAGATGTAGCTTTGACATTCTCTGAAATCTGACTTCACCTTCATAGTCAAGGAATATAACTCCTAACTCAGGTTTAAAATGCACAGAGTTGGGTGTATAGGGACCCTTATCTGGCAAGTCAAGATTAAACATAGAAATGTATGTACTCTTAAGAGCCTTCAGGACTTCATCTAAGGAGAACCTTGTTTCATGTTCGTTCAAGATTCAACATTCGCTGATGCTGACACTTATAAATGGGCGGGGACTTAGTCTCTTTTTCAGTTTTGCTTCGCTCCATTGCTTGTCCTTATCCACCAACTTCAGCTTCTTCTTGCGTTCAGCTTCTACAATCGAAAGAAGTTTAGCCTGGGCTTGGACAACATTCACCATTTTGTTGGACCTTTTCTTGGGAAGGACTGTTTCAGCTAGTGACTTAGCCAGCTTCAAGCTGTCTTCAGTCTGTTTTCTTTGAAATTCGAGCTCTTCTTCAGCCCGTAATGCCTCGAGTCTTTCAACTTCAGATAAGAAGTCAAACTCACCACCACTAGAGTTACGAAGAGGAATTTTTACTCTAGTCTGGTCGAGTGACTCCTTCAGCTGAGTCATCTGCAGGTCGGTAGGAGCATGAGAAGTGGGTTGATCAGGTACCCGCTCCAGTCGACCACATGTTGTTGATGGAATATGAAGCTGATATGTTGAAGTGATCACTACCTGAGAGGTAGAGTCTTCAAAAAAAGGTTGTTGAGGAATATTGAACAATATCCTCAAGTTCTCTTCTTCAGCGACCGCCTTGCCTTTCGACTTGGGGTCCTGGTTTTCTGATGGAGTCAATTCACCTTGCCTTTGCTCCCCCTGGGATGCGGAATCCCCGAGAGTTAGACCTTTGGCGACTGTTGATGGTTTCTGGAACTTGATGGTAAAGTCATCTTCATCATCATCATCGTCGTCACCATCTAGATCATCTCCGGTGTCTGGAATGACAGGTTCATCATCGTCTTCATCATCATCATCATCATCATCTTCATCATCATCATCATCATCATCATCACCAGCAGCAGCGATGGTATAGACATTATCCCTAGGGATGGCTTCGACATCCTCAGCTAGAGCAGCTTCGGTGGTCGTGATTACAGGAGCAACAACTGCTTTAGCTCCGAGAGCCTCAGGTTTAACTGCAACTGATGTTGATACTGGGCCAACAGCCTGAGAAACTGTAGGAGCAGCATCAGATGATTCACCAGCATTGGACCTCATCTCCCCCTCTCTGGCTAAGACTTTAGAGACCTTGCCAGAGAGTTCGTCCAAGCACTGATGATGGAGAACCATAGAATCCTCCAGCCTTTGCAAAATATTGGCTAGAGTTGTCGTTGCCTCACACGTCTCATGGAGCTAGGCGCAATCATCAGCAGAGAAAGAAGGTGTCATCATTGGAGCTGGTTGACGGACAGCATCCAGGATTTGTTGAAGAAGACCAGTCTGCTGATCAGCGATAGCCTGAGCATCGTCAGCCCTGCTGTGAAGAACAGCAATGGCATCGGTGTTGGCTTGAGCAGCTTCTTGGAGAATCAGGAGATGACTCTGAACTTCTTAAACATCCGCCTGGAGGGCAAGGAAATTCGCATCAAGATCGCCTTGACGGGGCATCTCTTGGTGAACTTCGTTGATCCTGCAGAGGACGGTATCAACGGCGGGAAGGAGAAGCTTGATATCAGATGACATATCATAGTCATCATCAATTTCTTCATATCCTCCATCATCTTTCTCTATTTCTTCCTCTTCCACTTCCTAAGCATCAGGCTGATGCATCGAAGAAGGACCTGCAAAAGAAGAAGTGTGAGCTGAAGGCTCAAAGTTAGAAGAAAAGAAAGGGTAGGAAGATGGAATACTTGAGGGGCCTTCAGTGACATCTAAAGGATTGTCATTGGCATGAGCAAAGATGTCCTCGAGAGGATGGACATCCGTATGCTGAGGAGCATCGAGAGGAGCAGCCTCAAGTCCAGTGGTGCGCGTCTCAGTATCAGGAAGGATAGTCGCTGATACATCATCGACATGTGTAAAGACCAAGGAGGGAGGAGAAGAGAAAATGGTTGAGAAGAGACATGGGTGTTCAACGATGGCGGTGCTGATATTTACACTTTCAGTGATTTGGGTCACTGAAGTGATTGGTGAAGGTACCACTGATACGACAGTGATGGGAGAAATCACTAAAGAGCTGGGGGGTTGAGCAGAAAATGCCTCGGGGGTAAGGCGAGTTTCAATAACTGAAGCCTTTTGAGAGGCCCCAGCTAGAGACGTGGTTGTCCTCTTTTTGGCTTTCTTGGCTCTCTGAGGAGAACCAAGAGTTGGTTGAGAAGGTCGTTTAGAAGGGGTTTTGGTGTCTTGGCTAGACGCGGGGGGATTTGCCCTTGTCATGGTCACCTGAGGAGAAGAGGTAGTGATGGACACAATGTAAGAAAGTGCCACATCACTGTCGCTTAGCTTATGATCCAGAATCCTGGATCCAAGCCTGAAAGCTGGAAGATTTCCTTCTTTGGGGTAAAGACTTTTGAAGATCTTTGTCAATACCATCGAAAGAAACCTGGTGTAAGGCACCACCTTTTCTTGCTGGCGCTTGTTCAGCTTAAGCACCAGGTCATCGAAAATAACCGCAACATAATTTATATTGCGACGTTGAATCCCAGATACGCCTATGTTCAAGGCGATCTTAGAGGCATGGTCCTGACCTCCAGTTTTTTCACCCATGCATTGGATGAAATGAGAAAACAGGTATTGCCAGACAGCTGACATCCTGTTCTTCTCAATCTTCGTCAATGATTTGAGAGGGGCGCTGGAGTCCTTCTTCATTGGCCACTGGTAGCCAATGGAGTCGAGAAAGTTGATGATCTCGGTGGTGGAGGGTTCGCTGTCGAAGGGACCCTTGGGAAGACGGAGAGCTGAGCGGAGTGTAGAAACCCCAAAGTTCACTTCCATGCGGTTGAAAGTTCATTTCACAGAGAGGTGATGAAGATATAAGTGCCCCTTCGCCTCAGGGCTCTACACATCCCACCACACACACAGAAGCATGTGTTGCTTCTGATATTGAACCCCAAGATCGTTCAAAGCGATCTTCCCTTCATGCACATCCCCCTTCGATATTTGATCTACCGAAGGGGACACACATTCGCTTCACTTACCCGGCCTCTGAAGCCGAGGAAGAAGAACCAGATGTCGCAACATCACAAGATAGCTCCTCTCTTGAGGGCTATCAAGGACGTGATGGAAGTCCTTCTAGGCCTACCTTCTCACAAGGCCAAGAAGGCGCCTCCAGAGCAGAGGCCCAACCTCCCACATGCAGACTTGGTCACAATGGCCGAGTTCCAACCCTTTGTCGATACAGTGATGCAGTCCTTGGAAGACCTTAAACTCATCACACAAGGAATTGTTGATAACCAACCCTCCACCGATAATTCTGACCTCCAACAATCCCTTGCAATCCGGCAACACCATCTCTCTCAAATTGAAACCCAAACCGAAACCAATACCACCCGCCTTCAAATGCTCCAACAAACCATCACCCAACATCACAATACCACATCCTCCCTTGCCACCCAACGACACCAAATCCTTATCCAATCCATCACCACCCTCACGGCCCAGGCAACTGAGGCCGATGAGAACCTCACATATATCATCTTCCAACTTCTAACCATCCTTCAAACCATTAACTCCCTACCCACAACCATCATCTCCCAAATTTCTCATCAAGCCCCACCTCAATCCACCTCATCCATCGATGCTACCCTTGCCAAACTCACCAAATCAAATAGCCTCCATCCAAACCACCCTCACCTAACTACCCGCCACTATCCTAGCCCAAATCCCCCAGCCTACTCCTCCACCCCAACCTCCCTCTGCAGGGCCATCCTTTGATGAAGCCTTCTCCTTATTCACTACAGAGGTGAGAGACCTCATCACCAATCTTCCCATCCCTCCATATACATCCACCAACACCTCCATACCACCACAAGCCTCATCCTCCTCCATCGAGTTTGCAACCAGAGCTGACCTACGGGCTCTGTCCAAGGCACTAGTCTCATCTTTCAATGAGATTAGTGCCAAATTCGTTCATCGGGCCATCCATCCAACAAGGGTTCTCTCCCAGAAGCTGGCCGATGAACAACGGCGCACCACCTCTCTCCTCCAAACAATGGAGGCGAGTCGTAGACAAGCAGCCCTGAAGGCGTATCTTGCGTCCTTCAGGAAGGACAAAAAGAAGAAGAGGAGCAGAGCCTCTTGCTCCAGCAGCCGCCAACACAAAAGGCCAAGGCATGAAGACCAAGACCCCGATGATCAAGGTCTTGGACCTCATGAGGGGGAGACAGAGGCCGCGGCTGCACAGAATACAGAATCCGCTGCACCACCATCACCATCACCACAAACTCAACCACCACCCTTAACCGAAGGAACCCAAGCAAGGGAACCAGAGGCTCTGCCCTCTGAAGATATACAATATGTACATGTTCCCTTCGCTGCAACCCAGAACCCATCGTGTTGAGTTCCTCAACCAATGAAGTGCCAATGAAACACCCATACCAAACTTACCTTTAACCCCTTCTCCAACCCTTCGCACCACATAACCCTTCACCTTATCCATACAACCAGAACCAATAATGATCCAACCTTCATCACCCCAACAACCACAAAGCTAAACAGAACCCCATACACCAGAAACCACCCAAGTCGAACCCAATGAACCACAACCAACCCAAGCTGAACCAACTCAACATGAAACCATACCCTCACCAACTCATACACAACCCTCAACCCAACCACCCGTGGTGCATGTGGATACTCCCTCTTCATCAAGGCAACCTCCTCAGAGCCTAGTAGATGAGATTATACAGAGCATGGAGTTGATGTAGAGACGTCCTAAATTGCCACCCAGGGAATCAATTATGATGGAAAACATCCATCAATACCTGTACGAAGACCGCGATGAAAGTTTGACCATCAACCCTCCGATCTTAACACCTGAGTCCATGGATCTCTTACACCATAGATTCATTAGACAGACCACACAAGCACCTCAGGCTGTCTTCTCGAATGATGGGATAAGGAGGGTCATGGATATGAAAGTAAGGACATTTGCCAACTGAGCCATTCGATACATCGAGTTCACTATGGAGAGAGCACATGGGCAAGTTAGCGTGTTCAACGAAAATGACCTCATTAATCTTAATCCATATGACTTGATTGAATTATACACATACACGACTCAAAGGTAGGACCACGACATCAGGTATGGAATGGTGAACCGAGCGGTAGTAAAAACGATGGAAACCCTGGTGAAGCATAGAGCCAAGAGTGATTTTGAAATTGCTCTTCGGCTAGGCATTGAAAGACTATCCTGCGCTCCACCAAACGAAGACTTCAAAAGCCTGCAGGAGAAAAGGTCTGCCTCAGTCGTAACTCAACCCAAACTTGGACTTGTTTACAAGAATGAGTTCGGGGTTAAAAAATTCTTTAGACTAACTGAGGCCTTCAAGTATTCATCAGATACACTTGAATGGTTTCAGAAAGTCATTAGAGAAAGACTGGGTAGAAACCACGTGCCAAGAGAAGAAGAGAGTCGGCTCATTCATGAGATATCGACAGTCGTCAGCTATCGAAGACTGCTCATGCGCTTCAATGAAATATATCAAGGTAGCTCATGATGAGTTGTATTTTTTTGTTTTGTCTTGATGTCTTTTGATTCCAGTATTGTAAGAATTTCATCATCCAATGAAAATTTGGAATTTGATGTTTTTCTATTAGATTAGTCTCTGTTCTTCACGGTTGTTTCTAGATTAGTCTAT
>NW_020201060.1:10326-18838 GCF_001531365.2 Cynara cardunculus var. scolymus | reverse complement strand
CATCATACCATGAATGACAGCTGGAGATGACAAGTCAACAGCTAGATTTCGAGTTTATCTTAATTGTTAAAGTTTATCCATAGTTTAGATAACCGTTATCTGTTATTAGAAGATTAGCTAAAAAGTCTCATTAGATAGTTATCTTCTTATTAGTATAAATAGGTGATTAGGCCTATTGTAATAAAAGTCGCTCTTACGTTTATAGTATTAATAAAGTGAAATCTTTGACGCTCAAGATTGTTCATAATTTCTTCTTGAGTGTTCATCATTTTGTTAATCAAATCACTATAATTTGGTTATTATTAACTAGATTATTAGTGTTATTGAGAGATCTGGGATCAACATGTTTGGTCTTGGAGTGAAGAACAGAGTTGTTTGCAATTGCAATGCACTGGTGCTATCACAATAAATAGGAATCCTTGAAAACTGAAGATCGTAGTCCAGTAGCTGATTTTTCATTCAAAGAATTTGGGCACAGTAGCTACCAACGGCAACATATTCAGGTTCAGCTGTTGATGTGAATACTGAATTTTGCTTTTTACTTGTCCAGCTCACCAACTTTCCATCTAGAAGCTGACAGCCTCCAGTGGTGCTTTTCCTATCAATTTTGCAATCTGCAAAATCACTATCCGAATAACCAATAAGGTCAAAACCTGAACCTTTAGGGTACCAAAGACCCATATTAGAAGTTCCCTTAAGATATCTGAATATGCGTWTDACAGCGATCAGATGGGATTCCTTAGGTTCAGCTTGATATCTTGCACATAAGCAAGTGAAGTACATGATATCGGGTCGGCTAGCTGTGAGATAGAGCGAAGAGTCGATCATTCCTCTGTAAATAGTCATATTTACAGGTTTTTCATTTGGATCCTTGTTAAGAGTGAGTGGAGGAGCCATAGGAGTCTTCATAGATGAACTGTTGGATAGATCAAACTTCTTCAGCATGTCTCAAACATACTTACTTTGGTTGACAGAGATACCTTTATCAGTTTGTTTGATCTGGAGACCTAAAAAGAATGTTAATTCTCCCATGATGCTCATCTGATATTCTTTCTTCATGCGTTTAGCGAAACGAAAACATAAAGAGGGATTAGTGGAACCAAAAATAATATCATCGACATAAATTTGGACGAAAATGATGTGACCTTTAATTTTCCTAAGAAATAAGGTTTGGTCAATATTTCTACGAGAGAATTTATCAAATACGAGAAAAGAAGAAAGGGTATCATACCAGGCACGAGGAGCCTGCTTTAACCCATAAAGAGCTTTATCCAACCTATAGACGCGGTTAGGATACTTAGGGTCAWGAAACCCTGGAGGTTGTTCAACATAAACTTCCTCTTGAAGTTTTCAATAAAGGAAAGCGCTCTTTACATCCATCTAAAAGACCTTGAAGTCTCTATGGGCAGTAAAGGCTAGAAAGAGTCAAATTTCTTTGAGTCTTGCCATTGGTGCGAAGGTTTTATCATAGTCGATTCCTTCTTCTTGTCTATAACCCTGAGCAACAAGCCGAGCCTTATTGCGGGTTACCACACCATCTTCATCCAACTTGTTGCGATAGACCCATTTGGTGCCTATCACTGATTTGTCTAATGGACGTGGGACAAGGTACCAGACTTTGTTCCTATCAAACTCAATGAGCTCTTCTTGCCTAGCAAGAACCCAACTAGGGTCGGAGATAGCATCATTGATTTTCTTGGGTTCAACTAAAGAAAGAAAGTTGATAAAGAGACATATATTACCTAGACCTCGACGTGTCTTGATACCTGCATCTATATCACCCATAATTTGATGAATTGGATGGCTTTTAGTCCATCGTTGAGCCGGTAGAGGAGCTTCATCTGAATTGGAGAGTTCAGGTATGGAAGATGAGGCTTCAGCAGCAATTTCTTTAGCAATAGGGACTATTGCCAAGGGAGCCTCAGATTCAGCAACTGAAAGATGTTCAGAAACTGAAGGTATTTCATTTACTGATGGATCAGTGTTTGAAGTAGAAGGAGGTACACAGCTAATGGGCACTACCGCGATCTCTGAAGAAGATACATTGGAGTGACTAGCTGCAACTGGAATGTTGAGTGGATCATCTTCAGCTTTTGGAGATCTAGTGTTGAGAGGAGCACTGTAGAAAGCTTCAGGTTGTCCGTAGTGAGATATCATCCAGTTCTCTAATTCATCHTCATCAWYTRAGATGGGTTTTGAATTAGCTGATTGAGATTCGTCAAAAGTGACATGAATAGATTCCTCTATTGTCTGTCTTCGTTTGTTGAATACTCTGAAGGCTTTGGATATAGAAGAATATACAAGAAAGATTCCTTCATCAGCTTTGGGATAGAACTTTCCAAGTTGGTCGCGGTTGTTGAGAATGTAACAATTACAACCAAATATATGAAGAAAGCTTATAGAGGGCTTTCATCCATGGAAGAGTTCATAGGCCGTCTTCTTGAATCTTTTTACGATCAGCGATCGGTTTTGAGTGAAACAAGAAGTGTTGACAGCTTCAGCCCAAAATTGAGTCGGGAGATGGGATTCGCTAAGCATTGATTGAGTAGCCTCGATGATTGTTCGATTTATTCTTTCAGCGACCCCATTCTGCTGAGGAGTTCTCACAGAAGCGAAGTTGTGAGAGATTCCCTTGTCCTCAAGAAAGTTATCCATAGTACTGTTTTTGAATTCAGTACCATGGTCACTTCTGATAGATCTTACTTTAACATTGTCTAGTACTTCTATCTTTTTAATAAAGGAAATGATTTCTTCAGGTGCTTCATCCTTGGATCTTAGAAAGAATACCAAGTATACATGGCATACTCATCAACAATGACAAGTGTGAACTTCTTTCCAGCTAGGGATTGCACGTTGACTGGACCAAAGAGATCCATATGCAGTAGCTGAAGAGGCGCAGTCACTGAAGATATTTGCTTTGACTTGAAGATAGCTCTTGTGAGTTTTCCTTTTTCATAGGCCGAGCAAAGAGATTCCTTTGCAAACGAGKGTTGAGGAAGACCTGTGACAAGATCATTTCTTGACAGCTCACTGAGTGTCTTGAAGTTGAGATGAGATAGCCGTTTGTGCCATAACCAGTTAATATCTGATGAGACATTAGAGAAGAAGAAACTATTCTCAGTTAGAGGAGAATTCATATTGATGATGTAAACATTCTCTAGACGAGAACCGGTTAGAGGAACCTTATCATCTTTGTCAAGAATATGACAAGAATTCTTTAAAAATTTAACTGTATAATCATTATCACACAATTGGTTGATGCTAAGAAGATTGTGCTTCAGTCCTTCAACGTATGCAACACGTTTGAAAGTTGTTGTACCGTTGGATAATATATCAAAGCCTTTGGTATATCCTTTTCCATTTCCACCGAAGGTTACGGAAGGTCATCTTTATTCCTTGAAGTGAGATAGAAGAGATATATCTCCAGTCATATGTCTTGAACAGCCACTGTCCAGATACCATATGCATTTGACATCCTAAGCAAGGAAACAAAATAAGAATTGCTATTGGTACCCAGCTATTTGGGTCCAGCTTTGTTAGAGGCTTCATCATCTGATACTGACGAATCATTATCAGTAGATGGCATCATTAAACCTGAAGAGGTTTGAATGGAAAGAGGAACAACCCTTGATACTACCAAGGTAGTTTTAGTGGAAGTCTTCACTGAGTCTGAAGAAGAGACTTTAGTGGTAGGGATTACAACATCTGATGCTAAAGACTTTTCTGTAGGAGTTGTCTTCGCTGAGCCTGAAGAAGAGGCTTCAATGGTTTTCTTCACCTTGACTGTAGGAGCAGCCTTTGTGGATGCATAATCCCTGAAGGCAACTCCTTTGGTAGCAATGGTAGGACGCTGGTATTGGATGGTGAAGTCATCTTCATCGTCATCATCCAGGTCACTACTAGAGTCAAAGAGATTAGAAGAGTCACCTTCCTCCTCATTATCTTCATCTTCTTCATCTTTCACATTACCAGCAACAGGTGCAGAGGTGATGGGAAGGTCATCATCACGAGATTCAGCTCGGATGGCATCAACGTCCTCAGCTATAGCAGCTTCACTTGAGGTTGTGATATCACAGACAACCTCAGCTTCAACTTCAGCTCTTAGAGGTTCAACCTCAGTGTCATGGGTTGCTGGAGCAGCAGGTTCAGCAGATGGTGCAACAACGTTGGACCTTATCTCCCCCTCTCTGGTGATGGCTTAAGAGCATAAGCCAGAGAGTTGGTTAATGCTGTGGATTTGAAGAACCATCATCTCTTCTAACCGCGTCAGAGTGTTGGCTAGGCTGATCGTTGCTTCATGCATCTCATGAAGCTGAATGCGGTCATTAGCGATGAATGAAGGAGAAGTCACTGGTGCTGGTTGGCAAAGAACAACCTGGACTTGTTGTCACAACTCCGCCTGCTAGAGAGATTGAGCTTGTGCGTCATAAGTCCTGCTTGTGAAAGCAGCTGTGGCTTCAACATTTCCTTGCACAGCCTCTTGGAGAGAAGAGAGCTGACTCTTTATGTCTTGGACTTCAGCCTTGACACCTGAGAGGTTTGCAACAACGTCTTCCTTTCGAGGCATGTCCTTATGGACCTCATCCATTTTGATTAGAACAGTCTCGATGGCTGGGAGAATGAGCTTGACATCCATCGCCATGTCATACTCCTCTTCATCCATGGCTTGAGCCTCAGATGGACCTGAAAAGGATGGATAGTGAGAAAAACGAAGCTCTGGGTTAGAAGAAATGAAAGGGTAGGAGTGTGGAGTACTTAAGGGGTCTTCAACATTATTTGAAGGATTAACACTGGTTTGCTCCATGATGCACTCATGAGGATAAGCACCAGTATGCTGAGGAGTCTCGAGAGGAGCTACCTCAGGTCCAGTGGTGAGTGTCTCATCATCAGGGAAGATTGGCACTGACGATTCATGGACACGTGTTGAGACCAATGTTGGAGGGGAGGAGAAGATGGCTGTGAGAGTTTGTGGGTGTTTAGCGGTGGCGGCACTGATATTCACACCTTCATTGATTTGAGTCACTGAGGAGGTTGAGAGAGGTACCACTGATACGATAGTGATGTTAGGGATCACTGAAGAGATGGGAAAATTGATAGAAAGTGCCTTGGAGGTAAGGCTTGTTTCAATAGCCTTGAAGGAGACGTGTTCCATAACGAAGTTGACGTTCTTGGCAACCATTTTCTGTTTATAGTAAGGAAATAGGAAAGAAAAACAGTTTATATTAGAACAATAAAACTTCTTTTGAAAAATCCACAAATGAAATATTAGGGTTTTTCAAGTAGATTAGTGTTTTGAAACAAGATTATAACCAAGAATAATAATGTGTTACTAATCTTTCTGTTTGTGTTTTAAGAGAACAAGGTTCATAAAATCTCAAACATTTGTTTCACAGAAAGAAGGAGAACAGTTTAATATTTAAATAAAGTTATCAACCTTAGAGTTCTTTGAAGAAGGTTGAAGGAAATAAGTGTTCTTGAGAGTTCTTGCTTGCAAATTCTTTTTGGCAGAGGTTCGTCAAAGATTTTTGTAAGCGTAAAGAAAATATGAGGGAATAGATCCCATATTTATAGGTAGAAGAAGAGAGAAGCAAAGTACGAGAGAGAAAAAATACGACGGTTGAGGAAAGGCCATGATGAGAAATATGACATGTTCTCATTCATGATTGGATGGAAGATAAATTAGGTCGCGTGTGTGTCAGACTTTTTTGTGCATCTCAAAGCGTTTCATATTGGTAACAGAGAATGTCTTCATTAAGACGTTTCATTAACTATTTCTTTTAAAACGAAAAGGTTTTAAGAAATTTGAAGAGTCACATTCAGTGCTAGGTTGATTACTGAATAAAAACCTTTTAAAACATTTTACTCACTGAAATAGAAATGCTTCAATGATGGTTTTGTTTTAAGAATTGAAAATAACTTAGAAGAGTATATTTTCATGAAGACTTAAGTGTCAGTGATAAGAGAATCACTGAAACAGACATTTAAAAGCATTTGAATCACTGAAGATGGAAAGGTGAGTGATTATTTTGATTTTAAGAAATGATAAGTATAAAAGAAATATACTTACATGAAAATTTTCAGTGAACGAAAGAATCACTGAAACAAACTTTTAAACCGTATTGATCACTAAGGAAAAAAAAGCTTCAGTGATAGTTTTAAGTTCTTAGAAAAAGAACAAGTATACATACCTTAGAGAGTAGATACATTTACTCAAGAGTTCAGTGATAGAGATAGAGCACTGAATCATTTCACTTACTGATTGATGTGTATAACTGAAGAAAATTATTCTTCAGCATTTAGCATTCCTAGTTCGCTGATCAAGATGTTAAATCTTGTCTCATCAAGAGGCTTGGTGAAAAAGTCAGCGAGCTGATAATCAGTTGGACCAAAGTGAAGTTCAATATCACCATTCCTAACATGATCTCTAATAAAATGATATCTGATCTCTATATGTTTGGTCTTGGAGTGAAGTACAGGGGTGTTTGCGATTGCAATAGCACTGGTGCTATCACAATAGATAAGAATCTTTGAGAACTGAAGATCGTAGTCCTTCAGCTGGTTTTTCATCCAAAGAATTTGGGCACAACAACTTCCAGCGGCTACATATTCAGCTTCAGCGGTAGATATGGACACTGAGTTTTGCTTCTTACTTGTCCAACTCACCTTCCACCTAGCAGCTGACAGCCTCCAATGGTGTTTTTTCTATCGATCTTGCAACATGGAAAATCACTATCCGAATAACCTATTAGGTCAAAACATGAACCCTTAGGGTACCAGAGACCCAAGTTAGGAGTTCCCTTCAGGTATCTGAAAATGTGTTTTACAGCGATCAGATGGGATTCCTTAGGTTCAGATTGATATCGTGCACATAAGCAAGTAGAATACATGATATTTGGTTGACTAGCTGTGAGATACAGCAGGGAGCCGATCATTCCTCTATAAACAGTTACATTTACAGGCTTTCCATTTGGATCCTTGTTGAGAGAGAGTGGAGGAGCCATTGGAGTCTTCATAGATGAGCTATTTGATAGATCAAACTTCTTCAACATGTCGCGGACATACTTATTTTGACTGATAAAGATGCCTTTATCTGATTGCTTGATCTGGAGACCTAACAAGAAGGTTAGTTCTCCCATCATACTCATCTGGTATTCTTTCTTTATGCGATCAACGAATCGAAAACATAAAGAGGGATTAGTAGAGCCAAAAATAATATTATTGATAGTCCCACTACAATGATCAATCTTCAAGCAATCTTCATAACAATGGCAGATCTAATAAATCTTTAAGAACACATATTATGAACTTTGAGAGAGAAAGTCAACACTATAAAAGTGGTCAAACTTCACTTTACGTAATCTGAATATACAATGAGCTCTCTTACTACAATTACAAAGACATCACCCTATTTATAGGGTCAAACTTCTACATAGTCAAAGTCAAACCTGTCTAAGAAAAGTCAAACACGATGACTTTTACAATTATAGACATTATTTAACTTTCAAGACAAATACAATTTAATACTGATTTTCAGTCCTAACAATCTCCCCCTTTGTATTCAGACTTGAAAGAAATTCTGCGCTTTGAGTCTTGTTTGAACTTTGAAACTTTAATCACATTATGTCATCTTCAAAAGAAATCTTCAACTTGAAATCTTCAAGCAATCAACTATTGAGAAAGATCTTCTAGCATTCTACTCCTCGAATGTAGAGCAACAATATTCTTCTCTTTTGACAATGTAGAATAGTAACAAAAATGATCTTCAGAAACAATGTACAAGATTTGATCTTCAAAGAATATTTAGAATTAATCTTCAGTATACTGTTGTAAAGATGATCTTTACATTCAACATCTCTCAGTCGTTGTAGCACATGAATAATCTTTCTATAATTATCTCCAGTCGCACTTCTTTTGAGTCTTTTGCCAWWMTYGAAGTTACTCCCCCTTGATCTTTACATCAGATTCCCTTTAAAATGTTCGGAAATGAATATTTCATTCATTATTACATACTCCCCCTTATGATGAAATGAGAATCATTCCATCATACAWAAGATGAATGAAATTTTTCACGTAAGCCGTCAATTCAAGAAACTATAAGTAGATCTTTGCAAATCCACTTGTTTAATCTTTTCAGATTAAGAGAATGGGAAGGTAACATCCAATTTCAACAAATGAAATTGTTTTCAATCTTATAAAAAGATTGGCCTGTGAGTATAACAAATATACTCAGTACAACGGATGTACTGTATATATGAGACTTTTTATTGCTCATCTCACCAGGTCTTCCATTCAATCATTGATAGCTAAAAAATAGCATATCTATGAATGTTCTGGCAAATTAACATATAAAATGCTAATCTGTGTAGTGTAGAAAGATAAAGCAACTAATGCTTCTGTTTAGGCTCAAAAAGATAAACCGTGTGGACTAYAVAAMTTTATCAGACTCAATATGTGATCAAAAAGACTTGAAGGGGGGACATATATCCTTCTGATTTCAATATCAACTTTCTCC
>NW_020201060.1:0-10084 GCF_001531365.2 Cynara cardunculus var. scolymus | reverse complement strand
TAAGCTCACTCAGATATGGTTGTCCTCTTGGGTAGGTATGTCGGTTTTGACATTCCATAGAGGTATTTCTGATAAGCACTCAGTCCCTCCTAAAATTTAGCGTTATGCACTTTTGATCACAATGGTTGATCAAAATATTATTTCTTTAAAGCACAATGATCAAATAAAAAATTGATCAAGAAATTTGGCTTTAAGCACAAATAACGAAAGAATGATGCGACAACGATAAGATTATTCGATATTCGAGAGAAATGAATGAAGATCTGTAAGAACAAGTTTACAGATTCTGATATTCAAAAAAATTATCGACATAAATTTGGACTAGAATGATATGACCTTTAACTGTCCTAAGAAATAAGGTCTGGTCATGTAATATTCGGGTTACAAGTTTTGATTTAAGAATTTGGAATAAATATATATGCATATGTAATTATATATATATATATATATATATATTATTACATATGTATGTGTGTTAGTGTGGAATTGTATATAAAAAGGCGGTTTATACACTTGCTATAAATAGCAAGTGCATATGAAAGGTAAAGGGGTTGAATTTCTTGAGAGCAAAATCAATTGAGAGGGAAGGCTGGTAAATCGCCGACTTGAATCCGACAAACATTATAAGGTGAGTGTATTATCTTTTTGGGTATTAATCAATTGTTTATTGAATTTCTATTAGAGTTGTGTTTAGGAATCATCGGACAAGTATCAATCGGATTATCTCTTTAAATCGGACATGCACCAACCAGATATTACCTAAATCGGACAAGGGTCGTCCGATATACTCTTAAATCGATCAACGGGCAACCGATTTAAGGTTAAACTGCTAAAGTGTTAACCAAGAACAACTTAAACCGCTCAAAAGTATTAACCGGTTTAGAGCTAAACCGCTCATGTGTTGTCCGATATAGCCTTAAACCGCCCAAGTGTTACCCAGTTTAAAACTATACCGTTCAAGTCGTGTCTGGGGTACCACTTTTTATTCTAAGTTATTGTCCGAATTTCATATCCGAACAGTGATGACCGAATTCCATATCCGACTAAATTTGATTAAGTTCCACTATCAGTTTTGTTATGAATTCAAATCAAGAGAGAGATGTAATGGCGGTGTAATAGAGAGAGAGATGTAATGGCGGTGTAACCGCGAGAAAAGAAAAGATTCTATAAAAAATATAGATAAAATGTTTGTGTCTGTACAGGTTTGATTCTAAACTATTAGTTTGGAATGCGAGATATTTATATGGGATTTGTACACTCACTAGACCTTTTGGGTCTATTTGCTCATTTGTTGGAATAACCTGTTTTGCAAGTCATCATTCAACACAAGATAAAGGCAAGGGGAAAGTTTGAATGATGATATTTAGATGCACATAAATGTATTAAACAAAGTTTTTGTTTGCCCCTGTTTTGTAAACAGTATTACCTTTTGATTATCAAATATGGTTGTTATTATGTTACGAACAGGTAGAAGTATTAGACAAGAAACTCATATGGAAAGGAGTTGTCGACCTAAGAAAGTTCAATGTATGGCCGTGGTAGAGGAAGAGCAAGGGGAGGACACAATGTTTCTGACCCTGAATTCATTACTCAGGAAATGCTAGTAGCTGAGTTGAGAAAATTCCAAGAGCGTTTGGAAAATTTGTTGGGACGTTATGTTCCAAATAACCCAAAAATAATAAGGGATCCTAAACAGCAGGAAGAAGCCGGAGCTAGTACGCCGGTAACTGGTACATCTGTACCCCTTACTTCATCTTATGTTCATAAAGGAGGGGATATCAAAATGTTTCTTGCCTGTAAACCTCCTAAGTTTTCTGGTGAGCGTGATCCTGTTAAAGCCATGTGTTGGGTTAAAAAAATTGAATTAAGTCTATAGATTAGTAAAAGTGCAGAAGAAGATAAAGTTATGTTTGTTGTACCCGATTGAGGTCAAGTGCATTATACTGGTGGGGAGTTCTGTCAAGTTCAGATCCAAACATTTTGAAAACCATGCTATGGGAGGAATTTGTGATCAAGTTTAAAATGCAGTACTGTCCTGGAAGATGATTTCCTTTGTCTAGAACAAGAAAATATGTTAGTTCGTCAGTACACGAAAGTCTTCATGGACCAATCCCGGTTCGCTAAAGCTTACATTATATCGGAAAATAGTAAAGTAAGAAAGTATATATGGGGTTTGGAGTCTAATCTTCGAAAGTATGTGATCTCCAGTAATCCGACAACATTTCAAGCAGTAGTTGATGTTGCTGAAATACTGGAACAAGACATCAATTGACAACCACAAGAAAAGGTTGGAAAGAAAAGAAAGAAGGAAACTACAATGACTGATTTCCGTAGACCAAGGTTTATGGAAAATTTGAACCGACCAGTCTCAAGGTTTGCTGATAAAGAATGCACACGATGTCATAAAATACATCAAGGAAATTGCAATTCAGAGTCAAGAGTATGTTTTAAATGTCAGGAACCAGGACATATAGCTCGAGATTGTAGAATAACGCGATGATGTTTTACTTGTAATTCCTTTCAACATATCAATGTTGATTGTCCACAAGCAAAGGGACGAGGGTCTGGTTTTTCTGGAGGTCGAGGATGTGGATATTCGGGGGCCGAAGATCTGGTTATGTGCCAACAGGTCGTGGGTCGATGGACACTCGTTTTAACCCAAGTGGTTGAGGAGAGATAAGACGTGGGGAGTCAAATGCTAAAGGGAAAGCCTTTCAAATGACAAGAGGCGAGGCAGAAGAGCATCCTGAAGTGGTGACAGGTACATTCCTTGTTAATTCAGTATGTGCCAAAGTTTTATTTGACTCGGATGCAAACCGTTCTTTTGTATCACCGTCATTTGTTAACTGCGCACAATTAGAATCTAAAGTGTCAAGTGAGGATTTAATTGTGGAAACAACAAACGGTAGTGAAGTCTCAGTTAAGAAAGGATAGATGAATGTTTTATAAGTATAGAAGGATGTGAGGTGGCTATACAATTATTTTCTTTGCCTTTAAGGGAATGTGATATAATTATAGGCATGGATTGGTTAGCTGAAAATCAAGCTAACATAATTTGCAATGAAAAGATGATTCATATAGACTTACCAAAAAAAAAGAAAGGTTGTAATTTATGGGGATCGACGAGATCGCTACTCTAGTCTTATCTCAATCTTAAAGGCTCGAAAGTATGTACAGAAGGGGTGTGTTAGTTTTCTGGCATATACTATAGACATGAAGAAAGAAAAGGGAAAGATGGAGGATATCCCAGTCGTAAGAGAATTTCCTGAGGTATTTCCAGAAGATTTGATAAGTCTACCTCCGGATCGAACAATTGAATTTCAAATTTAATTACTTCTTGGAGCAGCACCTGTTGCACGTGCACCATATAGATTAGCTCCTTCTGAGTTAAAGGAGTTAATGTCACAATTGAAAGAATTGTTGGATAAAGGTTTTATCCGACCAAGTACTTCTCCATGGGGTGTGCCGGTGCTATTTGTGAAAAAGAAAGATGGAACAATGAGAATGTGCATTGATTACCGAAAACTGAATAAATTGATAATAAAAAATAAGTATCCTCTCCCAAGAATTGATGATTTGTTTGATCAATTGGTTGGGGCTACTTATTTTTCGAAAATTGATTTACGGTCCAGTTATCATCAATTGAAGATTCGGAATGAAGATGTGTCGAAAACAACATTCCGTACACGTTATGGTCATTATGAATACCTGGTTATGCCATTTGGACTTACAAATGCGCTAGCAACCTTTATAGACATGATGAATAGGGTGTGTCGTCCCTATCTTGATAAATTTGTAATTGTCTTCATTGATGATATCCTGATATATTCTCGATCGGAAGAAGAACATGCTCATCATTTGAGATTACTCCTGGAATTGCTGAAGCAAGAAAGATTGTATGCTAAATTGTCAAAATGTGAATTTTGGCTGCGAGAGGTTCAGTTTTTGGGGCATGTTATCTCAAAAGAAGTTATTAAAGTAGATCCACTCAAGATTGAACCCATTGAAAGGTGGGAAGCCCCAAAGACTCCAACTAAAATAAGAAGCTTTCTGGGATTGGCTGGGTATTATCGTAAGTTTATACAAGATTTCTCTCGTATAGCTACTCCATTAACAAAGATGACAAAGAAAAAATGTGAAATATGAGTGGGATGAAGCATAAGTTCAGGCCTTTCGGATGTTAAAGGATAAGTTATGCAGTGCACCAATTCTATCTTTGCCAGATGGAATGGAAGATTTTATGGTATATAGTGACGCGTCAAAGATGGGTTTGGGTTGTGTACTGATGCAACGTGGAAAGGCAATAGCTTATGCTTCGAGACAGTTAAAAGATTGAAAGACAATATCCTACTCATGATATAGAATTGGCAACAATAGTGTTCGCTTTGAAGATATGGAGGCACTATTTATAAGGAACGAAATGTCAAATTTTCACAGATCATAAGAGTTTGCAACATCTGTTCCATCAGAAAGAACTGAATATGCGTCAGAGACAATGGTTGAAACTGGTTAGTGATTATGATTGTGAAATTTTGTGTCATCCAGGAAAAGCAAACATGGTGGCCGATGCTTCTAGCCGATAAGAGAAAAATGGAACTATCAAAGCTATAGCTCTACAAGTTGAGTTACTACCAAGCATTCAGGAAGAATTACGAGAGTTTCAACATGACGTCATGAAGGAAGACAAGATTAAACAAGAAAGATTGGGTGGATTAATATCTGATCTGGTGAGAGATAACAAAGAATTTTGGAATTTCTAGAACATAATTTGGGTACCATGTTATGGTGATCTCAGGAAACGTATTTTGGGTGAGGCTCATAAGTCACGTTTTGCAATTCATCCAGGTACAAATAAAATGTATCGGGTGATGAAGCAACACTATTGGTGGCCAGGTATGAAGAAGGATATAGCTAAGCACGTTGAGCAATGCCTGACATGTTTTCAAGTAAAGATTGAACACCAAGGCCCTTACGGTAAGTTGCAATCCTTAGAAATTCCAGTTTCGAAGTGGGATCACATCACTATGGATTTCATAACCAAATTGCCGAGGACATCAAAAGGTTATGATGCCATATGGGTCATAATAGATCGGTTATCCAAATCTGTACATTTCTTACCGATGAAAGAATCATATTTGATGGAAAGATTAGCTAAACTATACCTTGATGAGATAGTGACACGTCATGCTGTTCCTCTATCAATTGTTTCTGATTGAGATAGTCGGTTCACTTCTATGTTTTGGAAGAGCTTCGAAAGAGAGATGGGTTCACAAATTAAACTAAGTACAGCTTATCACCCTCAAACCGATGGACAAAGTGAACGAACTATTCAAACATTAGAAGATATGCTTAGAGCATGTGTAATTGATTTTGGAGGATCATGGGATAATCATTTGGCTCTGGTGGAATTTGCATACAACAACAGTTATCATTCAAGTATTCAAGTTGCACCTTTCGAGGTTTTGTATGGACGAAAGTGTCAAACTCCTTTGTGTTGGAACGAAATAGGTGAAAAACAGTTAGCTGGACCTAATTTAGTTCAGCAAACCGCAGATAAAAATAGCTTGATACGGGAATGAATGAAAGTGACGTAAGATAGACAAAGAAGTTATGCAGATAAACGTTGGAAACCGATTGAATTCCAAGAAGGTGATTGAGTGACGTTAAAAGTATCGACATGGAAAGGAATGGTACATTTTGGTAAGAAGGGAAAGTTAAGTCCGAGGTACATTGGACCATTCCCTATTACAAGAAAAGTTAGAGAAGTGGCATACAAGCTAGAACTTCCGTTGGAGTTAAGCGGAGTCCATGACACGTTTCATGTGTCAAATTTAAGGAAGTGTCTAATCAGCCGGGATGTGGCAGTGCCTTTACCTGAAATTAAAGTGGATGAAAAGTTATGCTTTGAAGAAACCCCTAAATAGATTACTGACTTCAAAGTAAAGAAGTTGCGGAATAAAGAGGTTGGATTAGTAAAGTTCAATGGCGATATCATAAAGGACCAGATGCCATTTGAGAATCAGAAATAGAAATGCGAATTAAATATCCCCATCTATTTACTTAATGGAATACCGAGACAGAATTCTTTTAAGGAGGGAATATTGTTATATTCGGGTTACAAGTTTTGATTTAAGAATTTAGAATAAATATATATATATATATATGCATATATAATAATATGTATATATATATATATATGTAAGGAATATGTATGTGCGTGAGTGTGGAATTGTATTTGGAAAGGCGGTTTATGCACTTGCTATAAATAGCAAGTGCATATGAAAAGTAAAGGGGTTGAATTTCTTGAGAGCAAAATCAATTGAGAGGTAAGGCTGGTAAATCGCCAACTTGAATCCGACCAACATTATAAGGTGAGTGTATTGTCTTTTTGGGTATCAATTAAATATCTACTCAATTTCTAGTAGAATTGTGTTTATGAATCATCGGACAAGTATCAACCGGATTATCTCTTTAAATCGGACAAGCCCCAACGTGATATTACCTAAATCGGACAAGGGTCGTCCGATATACTCTTAAATCGATCAACGGGCAACCAGTTTAAGGTTAAACCGCTCAAGTGTTAACTAAGAACAACTTAAGCTGCTCAAAAGTATTAACCGATTTAGAGCTAAACCGCTCATGTGTTGTCCGATATAGCCTTAAACCGCCCAAGTGTTACCCGGTTTAAAGCTATACCTTTCAAACTGTGTCCGTGGTACCACTTTTTATTCTAAGTTATTATCCGGATTTCATATCCGGACAGTGATGACCGGATTCCATATCCGGCTAAATTTGATTAAGTTCCACTATCAGTTTTGTCGTGAATTCAAAGCAAGAGAGAGATGTAATGGCGTTGACCGCGAGAGAGATTTAATGGCGGTGTAACAGAGAGAGAGAGGTAATGGCGGTGTAACCGCGAGAGAGATGAAATGACGGTGTAACCACGAGAAAAGAAAAGATTCTATAACAAATATAGATAAAATGTTTGTGTCTGTATAGGTTTGATTCTAAACTATTAGTTTGGAATGCGAGATATTTGTATGAGATTTGTACACTCACTAGACCTTTTGGGTCTAATTGCTTATTTGTTGGACTAACCTGTTTTACAGGTCATCATTCAACACAAGATAAAGGCAAGGGGAAAGTTTGAACGATGATATTTAGATGCACATAAATGTATTAAGCAAAGTTTTTGTTAGCCCCTGTTTTGTAAACAATATTATCTTTTGATTATCAGATATGGTTGTTATTATGTTACATAGTAGTATTATTTGTGGGCTGTTACAGGTCAATCTTTCCACGAACAAATTTCTCAGAGATGAAAAATGAGGAGAGGGTGTCATACCAGGCACAGGGAGCATGTTTCAACCCATAACGAGCTCTATCCAAACGATAGACATGGTTTGGATATTTAGGGTTAACAAACCTTGGAGGTTCTTCAACATAAAATTCCTCTTGAAGTTTTCCATTAAGGAAAACGCTCTTCACATCCATTTCATAGACTTTGAAGTCTCTATGGGCAGCAAAGGCTAGGAAGAGTCGAATTGCTTCGAGTCTAGCCACTGGTGCGAAGGTTTCGTCATAGTCGATTCTTTATTCTTGTTTATAACCCTGAGCAACAAGTCTAGCCTGTTTACGGGTTACCACATCTTCTTTATCTAATTTGTTGCGATACACCCATTTGGTGCCTATCACTGTCTTGTCAAATGGACGTGGGACAAGTTACCAGACTTTGTTCCTATCAAACTCAGTGAGCTCCTCTTGCATGGGAATGACCCAACTAGGGTCTGAGATAGTATCATTTGATCTTCTTGGGTTCAACTAAGAAAAGAAAGTTGACAAAGAGACAAATATTACCTAGACCACGACAAGTCTTGTTGAACCCGGATACTCTTAATTTGTTGAAAACACAGTTTAAATAATGAGAATGAACGATTAATAGTGTATCAAGAATAATTAAATGAAATATTCAAAGTGAAAGTAAAAACAATTGAATGACTTGAATATGTCGAATGCTTTTATTGATAAAATTGAAGAACAATCAAAGCGAAAACGTAATCTCACAAAACTTGCGTATAGTGTAAGTTGGCTCCTTCAGGTAAGTTGAACCTGAAGAGAAAGCCTTCTTATCAATGCCTAGGTCTAACAAACTATGCTTTAAAAGAGGCTTGAAACTCTGAGCTGATTGGTCTGCATCCTTATCTTTGACTTCCCTTAAAAAGCGGAGCAGACTTGGTCAAGCTACCTCAAATCTGTTAGACGCTTGCGAGAATGTCTGGGTTAACATGCGCGCGTTCCATGGAGAAGGTAGCCAAAAGCTCTGCATGTACTATGCAGAGGCTTTGCATATGCAGAAGCTCTGCATGTACTATGAAAAGGCTCTGGGTCTTGGAGTTGTAACTTGGTGTCATGCATTTATGCTTTTTGGCACACAAGGCTTGATCGTCCATGGGGATAGAGTGCGGGCTCTGTATGAATGGAACCTTCACTCTTGAGTAAGAGCTCTGGTTCTTGATCTTCTGCATGAGAGCTCTTAGTCCAGACCGCTTCAATAGTCTAAGTCCTGTTCGACTAGAGTAAGAGACTTCTTACATACACTTTCATTGGTTGGGGTCTAACAATCTCCCCCTAAGTGTAAATAAGGCATACTCTTATTTGAATTACAAAACAAAAAGTCTAAAAGAAGCCAGAGGTTAAAAAGGAACCTCTGAATTACATTTACTATTTAAAGAAGTACTATACGATTGGAATGGAAATTACATTTACTCAATGATTGAAAAAAAACTTATAAAAGATAAGATGTCTAACCATTTTGAAGTCTAATGAACTTCCTAAGAAGTTCACGAAACTCTATCAGTTGCGTATTGACCTTAGGATAATTCTTGCTCACTTCTTTGATCCTGGAGAGTTTTCTCTGCTCCTTACTAGATTGTGTCTGATGTAGAGCAAGGTAGAGTTCGAGTACTTGTAATTCTAGTTATCTCGAAAGAAGATCTTCTTATTGTGTGCATTTCGAAATACCACTCCCGTTTCTGGTTCCACCAATGCAGTCCAAGAGGGGATGCTATTGATGCCCTGCAAATCTTCATTTGGTGCAGCGATAATCAATCGATCCACTCCCGGATCCAGAGTTAGGAGTTAGTTGAAAATCGAACTTGCTTCTGAAGTCAAGAAGGTTTGTCATCCTTTGGTGTATTGCATAGTTGGCCACAGTGTATTTGATCCCCTTGTCCTTCTTGTGAATTGTGAAGTAAAACACAGAGAGAAGATCCCACGAATTCAGATTTATAAGGTCACAATCTGTGAACCTACAGATCTGTCCACGAGACCTCTCCACTGTATACTCGTAGAAGATAATCTGGTTATACACGAAGGTACGCTTCTTGATGTTAATGACTTGCTTGATGCCAATGATGAAATGGACTGCTGAGATGGGCTGGGTGTAGCGATCTAGGAACCTCTACCTGATGTGCTCTTGAACCATTGGATGAAGACTGATCTTTTGGACCGGTGTCTCTACTCGTAGGTTTTAGAGAAATTGGTAGATTTCCTCGTTGTCTGCTTTGTTCTTTATGGACTTATCAAGGGGTGTAGGCGTAAACATTGTGTCCATGCTCTCCTTGATCTTCTGAATGCAATCAAAGGGATGCTTTCTTTTGGGCCTACTGCTTGTGCCTTCTTCATCCTTTGCTCTGTTTGGGCTGACAGGGACTGATGGATCGATTAACTCTGTTTCTTGGTATTAATTACTTACTTGGATGATCTGTTTGACAGGGATAATGCATCGGAAAAGATATAAATCAACCAAAGTAGAAATCAATAAGAACACAATAATGAAGATTGATGAACACAAGAGAGAACTTCAAATGATTTTCAATAGATGAAAATGTTAACAATTACAATTCGGAAGCACACTGAAATACAAGGGCCTACGCTGCTATTTATACAAGCAAATAACCGTTTTCTGASAAGACCTAAAGCAAATTAATCTAAGCCGTTAGATCATAAACAGGTTACAGACAAGAACACGTGATAAGCACGAGCAGCTAGTAAACCTAAGTAAAACAACTTAAAGAAGATCTAT
>NW_020201059.1:74769-84995 GCF_001531365.2 Cynara cardunculus var. scolymus | reverse complement strand
ACTTGTGGGCGATGGGTCAGGACTCAAACGTATGGTCGGATGCACAACGGTTCGATCCAGAGAGGTTTCTTGAAGTGGGTATCGACTACAAAGGTGGTGATTTCGAACTGATACCATTTGGCGCAGGGAGGAGGATGTGTCCAGGGTTGCCTCTTGCACACAGAATGCTGCATTTGATGTTGGGATCTTTGATTTACAAGTTTGATTGGAAGGCTGAAGAAGGAAGGATGGATATGAGTGATAAGTTTGGAATCACATTGCAAAAGAAACGGCCTCTAATGGCCATTCCAGTCAAACTTTGACTTTTCCAATTAATGCTTAGCATTATTTCTAATAATACGCATGCTTTTCTTTTTCTCTTGAAGTTGAAGAACAAGGAAAAATAAAAAATTTGGATTCACATTGCAAAAGAAACTGCTCTAACAATTAATGCTTGAAATATTTTCTAATAATACGCATGCTAGGGGTGTTCGTGTTCCGGTTTGGACGATTTAACTTCTCAGACTACAAATCAAACCGTAATAACGGTTTATGAAAATTTTAAAACCGAACGGTTTAACATCAAATGTTCAGACGGGTCAAGTCAGACCACGAAAAGACGATCTGGTCTGACCGGTTTAGCTGTTTAGGCATTTAGTAAACTTTAAATATTAAACTTAAAAAACATATATAATTTATACTTTTAGATTAACTATCCATTTTGAATATGTTAGATGTTAGGCTCTATTTTGAGTTTAAGGATACATTTGAGACATAGCTTATAAGTTAAAAAAATTAATTTTGCTAATACTAATTAATTAAATAAATAATATATGTATTGTATTTTTTTTGTTTGTTTCGTCATAGACGGATTTATAGTAATGCACATGATGACACGTATTCTTCCATCCAAAAGTAAAAGTTTGTTGTCGTTTAGGACTTGACAATTCAGAACAAGCCGATACAAATGAAGTTACATGACGTTGTATGGGAAGGGGAGATTGCATGGCCCAAATTTGAGAGTATATGTGACGTTTGACTTTGAAGGGCATTTTTTTATTATTAAAATTAGTTTATACAACGACTTTTTGGTGATGTATTGGGCATAACCCTATTGGCTACGCCTCTACACAAACTCTAATTTAAACCCATATCTCAACCTAACGCTTTTAGTTACAAAATCCAATTAAATATTGTATTAGTTCACGAACAATTAGACATTAATAAATATTGTTGGACCTTATTCAGTTCAATTGGGCTTTAATGAATCTATTGAACATTATTCGGTTCAACTGGGCTTTAATGGATCTTAGTGAACTTTAACAGGTACTATTTGGTTCAACTAGGCTTTAATAGAACTAATAGGTCTTATTTGGTTCAATTGGGCATTAACGGATATTATTAGGCTTTAACGGGTATTATTGGGTTTTATTCGGTTCAACTGGGTTTTAAAGGATATTAATAGGCTTTAATGGATCTTAGTGGACTTTAATGGATTATTGGGCTTTAACGGGTACTATTTGGTCTTTAGTGGATCTATTGGGTTTTTACAGGTATTATTGGGTTTTAATGGATGTTAGTGGACTTTATTGGTTCAACTAGGCTTTAATGGAGCTATTGGGTCTTGTTCGTTTCAATTGGGCATTAACGGATACTATTGAGCCTTATTCGATTCAATTGGGATTTAACGGGTATTACTGTGCTTTATTCGGTTCAATTGTGCATTAACTGGTACTATTAGGCTCTTATTGGTTCAATTAGGCTTTATTGGAGTTATTGAGTCTTATTCGGTTCAATTGAGTTTTAACAGATACTATTGAGTTTTCATAGATGTTAATTATCTTAGCCAACCGATTATCTCCTATATTTAGGTTTAGATATTCACCATTTATTTAGAGATAATCTTGTATTTTATATATCTTTTCCTGATTTGTAGCTTGTATTCTTCCCTATATATAGGGCATTCATAATCAATAATAGGCATTGAATCTTTATGCCAAAACAAGCCTTTATGGTATCAGAGCTACGGTTCTGATATCTCTCTTCCTCCTTTTTTTTTTTTTCTTTCCGATCTCTGAACCCTAACCGGATTCCTCCGGCTGCGCCACCATGACTAACGAAACCGCCGCACCCTCTACTAAAGCAGTCTCTCTCCACCCGGCGTACTCAGTTACGAACATCCAAACCAAGATTCGCACATTGGACGGAACGAAGGTAACCTATTCTTCCTGGGTTAAACTCTTTCGCCTCCATGTTGTTGCGTACAAAGTCTCTGATCACATCGATGGTTCAGCCCCTACAGCCGCTAACACATCACAATATGAACAGTGGAAAGAACTTGATGCGTTGGTCCTTCAATGGATTTACAGCACAGTTTCTGATGATTTGTTCAATCGTATCCTGGATCCGACTGCAACAGCCTTAACGGCTTGGACAAAGCTCGAAAAGATCTTCTTGAGCAACAAAAAGTCTCGCGCTGCGGCACTCGAGACTAAGTTCTGCAATCTCACCCTCATAGCCTRCTCCTCCATTGACGATTACTGTCMAAAACTGACTGATTTGGCAAATCAGCTCTCCGATGTTGATCAGCCTGTTTCCGAATCGCGGCTCGTTCTTCAACTTGTCCGTGGACTCCCAGCCGAATACAACACCACAGCCTCTTTGATCAACCAGCAGGGCATGGATTGGGACCAGGCTGTCTCCATGCTTAATGATGAAGTCATTAGACTCGAAGCACAAAAAGGGTCCCAAACGACGGTTTTTGCCGCTCCAACAGCGCCGCCATCTGCCAACCCTTTGCCGAACTCTACTCAACAACCTAATGGATCTTATTACTCTTCTCAACGACGCGGTGGCAGCCGGGGTCGCGGTGGCTCCTTCAATCGTCGGGGCAGGGGCCGGGGAGGCCGCCAACAGCAGAACACTTCTTCGTGGCGGGGGCAACAGCCTTCTTTTCCTAACTGGGCTTGGTGGACGCCYCCTCCCTGTYCATACCCGACCCAGCAGCAATGGCAGCCCAGTCCACAGTCTGCTCCTCCGGCTCACTATGCCGGCTCTCYTCAAGCTCACTTTGCCGGTTACACTCCGGCCCAGTTCTTTCCCTATCAACAGCCTGTTTACAACCCTTTGAGTCCATCAGATTTAAGTGCTGCCATGGCCAATTTGCAGGTCAACTCTTCCAACACAGCTTGGACTTCAGATGTTTTGGATACTGGAGCCGAGGCCCACGTCACAAACGACCAAGGTAAAATTTTACTCCCTGATTCTTCTCCTGTTTGTCGTAATATTTTGGTCGGTAATGGCATGTTGTTACCAATTCACGGATCAGGTACGGGCTTTCACCCTTTACCCAACCGAACCTACATCCTCCCAAATATCCTTTACAGCCCCCACATAATTAAAAATCTTATTTCCGTTAGACGTTTTACTCGAGATMATCAAGTGTCTGTCGAATTTGACCYGTTTGGTTTTTCTTTGAAGGACCTCAAAACTAAGAAGACRCTTTCTCGCCACAATAGCACCGGGAGTCTCTACACGTTCACACCTCCTCAACTGCCGCCTCAAGCCACGTTTCTTGCCTCCCACCACCTACCTTGGCATAATCGTTTAGGGCATCCCGGGGCGCAARTTCTAGATATTTTAAATCGCAATTTTAATTTTCAATGTCATAAGGACAACCGTCATCATCTTTGCAATTYCTGTCAACTATCCAATAGTAAAAGATTGCCGTTTTATTCCTCTAATACATTCACTTTTGCTCCTTTTGATATTATTCATTGCGATTTATGGACTTCGCCAATACAAAGTCAAACAGGATATAAGTATTACATGGTTTTAATTGACAACTTCTCACACTTTGTGTGGGTTTATCCCCTGAAATATAAATCTGAAACCTTTCCAACCTTCGCCAAATTCCACCAATTAATCCTCACCCAATTTCACCGCMAAATAAAAACTTTCCAATGTGATTTAGGGGGTGAATTTGACAATTTAGCCTTCAAATCTTTTGCACATCAACATGGCTTACTCTTCCGATTCTCGTGCCCTCAAACCTCCTCCCAAAATGGCCGAGCCGAACGAATGATTCGTCGACTAAATGACGTCATTCGTGCTCTCTTAATTCATGCAAATCTGCCTCCATCATTTTGGGTAGAAGCCTTACACACTGCCACTTACCTTCACAATATTTTACCAACTAAACGCCTCAACTTTTCTACCCCTACCTTTGCTCTTTACCTCCGCCACCCTGATTATGAACACTTACGCGTGTTCGGATGTGCATGTTATCCCAATACATCTGCCACCCAACCCCATAAACTCCACCATAGGTCTGTGCGTTGTATTTTAATTAGTGGTCATATTCGGTTTAATTGGATTTTAACGTATTCTATAAGCTTTAATTTTTTATTTTAAATATAAAAATCCGTTGAAATTTTATAAAAAAGTTTTTTCCTTGCAAAAGTTATTTTTAAAGAAAAACGTAATTTTAAAACCATATATATATATATATATATATATATCTCTCTCTTTGTTAGGAACAAAGTAAAAAAACAAAATTTTCTTTTAAAATTTCCGACGGAATTTAATTTTTATTTAAAAAAATTAAATTCCGTCGGAAATTTTTAGGAAAAATAAAAAGAAACATTTTTTCTTTTAAAATTTCCGATGGATTTTCGACCCATCGGAAATCCGTCGGAAATTTTTAGGAAAAAATAAAAAAAAAACATTTTTTTTTTAACATTTCCGACGGAATTTAATTTAAAAAAAAATTAAATTCCGTTAGAAATCCGTCGGAAATTTTAAACCTTATATATATATCTTGTAGGAAAAGAATAAAAAAAAAACATCTTTTCTCTAAATTTAAATTTTTTCAAATGGAGTCAAAAACCCAATTTTTTTTTTAAGAGGAGCCCAAATTAAAAAACCCTGCTCCTTTTCCCTTACAACAACCGACTTTCCTTTACTTTCTTCCATTTTCTCTTTGATTCCCCTTACTTTCTACCCTTCTCTTCTTCGATTCATGACCTCCCAAGTTAAAACGAAGCTATGAGATTGACGATGATCATGATGTGTTGCTAATTTCAACTCCTTTTGTGCAGGGGAAACAAACAGAAAATATGTTGATGCATTGGTATTTTTGTAGTTGCTACACTTTTTAGAATGATTTAGAAGCACAATGAGTGTTATGAGAGACTTTCCTTTAATCGTGTTCGGTTGGTAATATGTATACCATTACAGATGGAGAATTGTAAATTTTGACCAAAGACAAAGTACATATATTTTGATTAGTAGTTGCTTCTGGATCCTTTGACATATACATCTAGAAAGCAAGCTGTAATTTCTTCATTTTATGCATTTAAATGTTTCAGGTCAAAGGCACGGGGAAAGAATCTCTACAACGGGGTAAAAACATGTGTACTTGTTCACGGTGATAGCAAAACTACGGTATCTGAATCATAATCGTTCTATGCTAACGGTTGACGTTTGTTGCCTTAGGTTTGGCTAGGGGGATGTATTCAGGTATTACATATGGACTAAAGGAGGCACGTGGAGTTCATGATTGAGTAATTGCTCAAAACCGTCTTGTCTATATTTCTGTTTTAGATATTTGCCGAAAACTAGTTATTCCCAGAATCAACTCTCTACTCTTTAAGATGGAGGTTAGATCTGCGTACATATCCCCCCCCCCCTCCCATTCAGGGGTTGGGATCTACTGGGCTCCTTTGCTTTTTTTTTTTTTTTTTTTGGTGACCGTAAGTGTCCTCCCGAGCTTGTACTGATCACGTAGGCTTTGAAGATGATATCTAGGAAAATCCCCGGGGCTAGCCTTTGTTTTGCAATGAACAATTTTGACATTGTAGTCGAAGTCTATACTTGATGAAAGTAATAGGGTGGTGTTTGTGTGTTTGGTGCAGAAAAACAGTGCGGTGGCAGGAGCATTCACGGGTGCGGCTTTAGCGCTCACATTTGATGATTTTTCTCATGAACAAATTGTGCATGGTGCCATTACAGGTGCGGCTTTATCAACGGCTGCTAATCTTCTTACTGGGATATTCTAGATTTAATTCTTCATCTGGACAAGATATTCTCTCGGTCGCAGTATGGAGGCTCACACTGTTACTTTCAAGTTCGAAAGGAGATGTACAACTTTCTGTTTCTGCATAATTTGGTTGAGTTTAAATCTACATGCTTTT
This sequence comes from Cynara cardunculus var. scolymus, assembly GCF_001531365.2. Taxonomy (NCBI): domain Eukaryota; kingdom Viridiplantae; phylum Streptophyta; class Magnoliopsida; order Asterales; family Asteraceae; genus Cynara; species Cynara cardunculus. Next base: position 78,822 of record NW_020201059.1, on the reverse strand, counting down.
TTGCCTTCCGTATATGTTATCTTTCATTAAAGAACGCAAAAGATGTTGATCCTACATGTAATCTTTGTGTCTTGGAGACTTGTGGTCATTCTCGTTCTTGTTTTCATTTGGGTGAGAACCTGCTCCCGATCCTTGTTGATGGGAAGAGCATGTGGTCGGTATTTTGAATATTTGATAGTAGTCGAGCTTGGTATTTTGAATATTTGATATTTTAGGATTTTAGATTGGGTAATTTTTTGTTTTTTTTCCTGTACCAGCTACATTTCCGATGGATTTCTGGCGGAAAATCCGTCGGTAAATAATTAGATATAAATTTTGTTAAAAAAATTCTGGCGGATTTTCCGACGGATTTTTGACGGAAAATCCGTCGGTAAATATTTTCCGTCTATTAAAAATAAAAAACATTTTCATATTTTAAATTAGGAAAAAAAAATTAATATAATTACCGACGAAATTTCCGTCGAAAAATGTTATTTTTATTTTTGAAATAAAAACTAGTTATTGTTTTGGAAGAAAATGGAAAAGGTTTACCGACGGATTTCCGACGGAAATTCCGTCGGTAAATCTAATCTCATTTTATATTATTTCTAATTAACCCGGGTAATGAATAACATATTATAAAATTGCTCGACGGATTTCCGACGGATTTTTTCGTCGAAAAATACAAATCCGTCAGAAATTCCGTCGGAAATTGCATTTAGCGGCGGGGGTTTTCCGACGGCAAAATCAGTCGGAAAGTTGTTTTTCCGACGGATTTTGCCGTCGAAAAAACCAGATTTTTTAGTAGTGTAATTAGCTTTTAAATACTAATATAACAATAAAAAATGTCTTATTAACTTTTAAAATTAACATGATACTTAAAATGTCCTATTAATTTCTAAAATAATATGATACTTTAAAATGTCCTATTATTTTTTAAAAATAATATGACACTTAAAAGTGTCCTATTAGATCATAAAATAATATGACATTCAAAAGTATCGTATTAGATTACATGATAGGACGTCAAGATATGTTAATAAGACATCAAAATTAAGAGTCATATAAGATTAAATCAAATAGGACTCATAAACTAATGTGTCGTATTAGCCTTTTTAAATGACGGTTTTCAAAAAGTGTCATATAAACCTCTTTTTGTTGTAGTGTTCTCATGTAGGCACAGTAACACATTCTCATGTATATACGATTCATGCATTTACTTAATTAAACATGCATGAATTCACATATTTCATATAGTAATCACATAAAGTTACCTCAACTGATGTTGTCTAAAATTCAGGTCATCAGACCCGGACTGACACATTTCTCTGTTCTAATTTTAAAAATTCTTCCTCTAATTGTTTAATCGCAGCTTTTGGGAAAAATTGTTCCTTAAATTTGTCAGAAAATTCCATCAAAGATATAGTTCTTAAAATAACTGGTTTTAATAATGATTTCACTTCCCACCAATACAGGGCAATAGATTCAACATAGCCACAACAAATCTAACCCTATCCTCATAAGAACATTTATTGGTATTAAAGATTGATTCAATTTCTTTTAACCAGCACATTGCTTTAATAGGATCTCTTTCAACGGAATACGTTGGAGGTTTACAAGTTAAAAACATTTTAATATCACATCCCTTTTCAATATTAATAGTAATTGGTGGATTTATCTCAACTCTTTCAGTTCCAACATTTGTAAGATGTCCCAATAAAGATGTTAAAGTATTTTGAAGCTTATCCAATTCTGCAACTAACAAATCTCGAGTGACATACTCAGGATCTTAGGCCTGACCCTGACCCCTGAATCTGTTTCTATCTTGACCATCGTTTGAACTTCCTTGTATTGATACCTCTTGTTTAACATGTTATTCATGATGAATACCCCTACCTTTTCCCCGACCTCTTCCCAAACTCAAGTCTATTCGTTATCGTATTTTCAAAATTTTATTTCCGGTTCATGGGCTCCTCTCCCTCTCCCTTGACCTCTGCCACGACTAACTGATAGATTTCCTAGATTGTTTTTCAGGGGAAATATCCATTCCTTTAAGGGTAATAGATGTAGTTCTATCAAATTGTCGAGAATTACTTGTCATCTGGTAATTCACAAGGTTTTAATATATATTTAATCACATACCCAAGGTATTCAAATACAAACATGCACCTGTAAACTCATGATTATATTGGTCATTTGTAATTTGAATTTACCACACGTATCGTTCTTTTAACCTATTATATTTATTATTTCCAAAGGTTCTAGAGATGGCAGGGACACATGATTATGCAAATATACGTAGTTTAAGTCTAGGCATAAAACTGAATACCTAAATCTCTTAAACTCGGACTCTGATACCAACTGTAACAACCCGCCACAATTTGCATATATAATACATGTTTCACATAACATGAATTTCGGAATAATACTAACTGGTCCCAACTTTACAAAAAGATAGTCAGTAAAATTTACTACAAACTTTATGCACAATTTACATAACTTGAATATAACAAATTCATAAGTTTATGTGGTAAACAGTTTCCACAAAACTCAAGTTTAACATATAATAAGATGTAAAAACTATGAAACTTCCAATCACATCTTCCTCTTTCTTTTACCTTGCAGATGTACCTGACCTGAAATGCACATTTTTAAAAACATATAGAAGGTTAATCCATAAGGTTTAGTGAGTAATTATCTAGTAACTTTACATGGTGAAAATCACCAAAAAATTTTGGAAAGTGAAACTTAAAAAGTCAATATAGGAACAATAATTGTCGCACACCATATACTATGTGATTAATACATGTTTGTTGCACCACAAGGGTGCGACAACTCAACTTATCGCACAAGACATCAACTTACCGCACTAGAAGGATGCGCAACCAAACTTATTGCACCAAGCGAATGCGATAACCAAACTTATCGCACTAAGCAGGTGCAACAACATTAACTTGTCGCATCAATCTCATGTGACCAAATTTCGTTTTTAAGCTAAACCATTGAGTATGTCATCCCCAATCCTTTACACCTCTCTAGATTATGCCACCCACATCCATTTACACTTCTCCTGCCGATTATGCCACCCACAATCATTTACACCTCTCCTACCAATATTTCGGAAAACCAGTATTATCCCCACCATTTATAAATATAATATCAAATCCAAGTATGCCAACAAATAACAATTAACATACCAAGAACTAACTAAAACCATAACCCAACGTATTTCTTACAAAAGCATTTCAATTTTTTTAAACTCACCTTGATTACAATTAAAAGGTAAACTTCTACCCGATAACAAATTTGGATACCTAACATGTAATCTTTTCTTTTTAATTCTTTTGTTCGAAACCTAGTGAACAAAAATATATTTCATCCACTTCCTTCTTCTTCTTATCCCCAAAATCCCAAGAAAAAAAATGAAAACTTGTGTGTATATATATATATATATATCTTCCAGCTGTGGAGATTTTAAAAAAGAATTAAAACAAATATTTAAAATACACACTTCAACTTTTCATAACTAACCAGAAACCACCATCAACTTTTAAACCAATTTAAAAACAACCTGATCATAACATTTTCTTATATAATAAAGGTTTAAAATGAAAATTGAAAAAGATAAAGAAGTAAAATAAAATAAATTAAAATTTATCGGTGTATAAATAATAAATTCAAAATTAAAAAATTCATACACACCAATAGTTTGAAAAATTTAATATAAATTACAATAAAAATAAAACAAAAAGCCAAATAACTAAAAACATAGTTTCTAGATTATAGGGAACTACTTCAAGGTTTCTATTTTGGACTGCAATAAACTAGAAGGATGGAAAATGTAGTTTACTCATTTTTCTATTTTTGGACTGCAATAAAGATCACCAGGCCACCACTATAAAAGCATAACCCTACCATCTCATATGGTTCAGTTAAGTAGGAGAAAGAGATGGAGTATACAATCATCCTCATCTCTCTTTCCATTTTCACCTTCTTTTATTTCTTTTTTATCCAATCCGGCCGTCGAAGGTCCGGTGTTGCCACCCGTCTGCCGCCCGGCCCATACCCACTTCC
>NW_020201059.1:61597-73624 GCF_001531365.2 Cynara cardunculus var. scolymus | reverse complement strand
ACTTGTGGGCGATGGGTCAGGACTCAAACGTATGGTCGGATGCACAACGGTTCGATCCAGAGAGGTTTCTTGAAGTGGGTATCGACTACAAAGGTCGTGATTTCGAACTGATTCCATTTGGTGCAGGGAGGAGGATGTGTCCAGGATTGCCTCTTGCAGATAGAATGCTGCATTTGATGTTGGGATCTTTGATTTACAAGTTTGATTGGAAGACTAAAGAAGGAACGATGGATATGAGTGATAAGTTTGGATTCACATTGCAAAAGAAACTGCCTCTAATGGCCATTCCAGTCGAACTTTGACTTTTCCAATTAATGCTTGCCATATTTTCTAATAATACGCATGCTTTTCTTTTTCCCTTGAAGTTGAAAAGAAACTGCCTCTTAACAATTAATGCTTGAAATATTTTCTAACAATACGCAATTTATGGGGTGTTCGTGGTCCTGTTTGAACGGTTTAACCTTTCAACCCATAAACCAAACCGTAATAACGGTTTATAAAATTTTAAAACCAAACAGTTTAACATCAAGTGTCCAAACCAGTCAAGGCCGACCACGAAAAGATGGGCTGGTCTGACCGATTTAGGCCTTTAATGAACTTTTAGTATTAAGCTTAAAAAACATATATAATTTATACTTTTAGATTAAATATCAATTTTGATTATGTTAGATGTTAGACTTTATTATTTTGGACTTAGGGATATATTTGAGGCATAACCCATAACTTGGGTTTGCTAATACTAAAATAAATAAATAAATAATATATTTGGCGGTCGGTTTGGACAAAAAACATTCCACACCGCAGACCCGCCCGCCCGGTTTTTCTATTTTCCAAATCAAATCAAACCGTCAGACCGCTCAAACCGCCAAAAACGATCTGGTTTAACTTGGTTCGGCCCGTTTGAGCGGTCAAACGATTTTTTTGAACACCCCTACGCATGTTTTTCTTTTTCTCTTGAAGTTGAAGAAGAAGGAAATAAAAAATACCCTTATGACCACGAAGGTTCAAATATAGTGGTTTCGACCTACCCGTAAAATAGATGGTTATATTAAAATTAGTCAGGTCGTTATTCAGGTTAATAAAAAAAAACAAAAATAATAAATGGTCGGTGAAGAAGCGATGAACATGTACCCTCAAACCCATCAGCTAATATAAAATTGAATCAATGACCTTTACATAATCATACGAATTTCTTTGTGAATAATTATTATATGTTAAAAAAAACGTCATTTTTGAACATACATGTAATATATATCTATATCAATTATATATTGTATTATATATTTGTTTCATCATAGACGGATTTATAGTGATGCATATGATGGTATGTATTCTTTCATCAAAAAGTATAAGTTTTTAGATTCGTGAAAGGTGCAATCGTATTAATTTGTTGTGAGTCATCGTACATATTTTAAAACTACAATAAGAACAAGTTTTATTTGGTATAGTTGGTTTGTAAGGCTTTTGAAAAAATTATTAGTGTCATTTTCTTAATCAAATGGTGTCATCATTTGAAAAAATTATGTATATTTGTTTCTTATAATCAAGCGGTGTCACCATTTGATATTTTTCCGTATACTTTTTTCTTATAGTTAAATCGTTCCCCGTTTAAAAAACTTTATGGGTCCGTCCCTGCATTTCATATATATGTTTTATTTTATAAACTATTTAATTCTAACAAACCAATCTTAATTGTTCATTTAGTTTAATAAATATCTTATTTTATTTTGTTTCCTAAATAAAACCCATGATCATAATAAATAAATTTTACCATCTTACACACACACACACATACATATTTTATATATATATATATATATATATATATCAATAATAATTGATAACTCATGATAATTATTCATAAGTATCTCTATTATTTTCTAATATAAGCATCGAATAGTTTTTATATAATCGGGTTCATAGGAAAATAATAATTAAATAAAAAAATAAGAGAATGAAGATATACCACATAATTCATTAAATGAGGGTATAAGAGTTATTGAAGGTATTTAGTTAAGATTATTTCTTCTACCACTTTAATCATTTTAATGTGACTTAATTTTTTTAAGTAAAAGATTTATTTATTTTCTATTCAAGGCATTTAAAATAAGTACAATTTAATTTTCATTTAAAGAATCTATATTTTGTTAAATGCAACATTTAGTTTTCATCAAAATCACATATGTGATTCACAATGAATTGAATTTATTTTTCCAAATTTTAATCACATGTGATTTAAAGCATGAAATATGATGATTTAAATTTTATATATATATATATATATATATATATATTTTTTTTTTTTTTTATTAACCTGGATATCCAACCAGCTATGCGAGCCGACTAATTCCAGGGCGACCACCTATTTTGCAGATAGCCCGAAGTCACCGTATTTGAACCTCCGTGGCCACAAGGGGATTTTTATTTCTCCTTGGATTTGAACCTGAGACCTCCTGGTATTTTTGACCTTTGAAGCCAAGTTCAAACCAATCAGGCACCGCCCTTGTGGTTAATTTAAATAGAAGGAAACAGAATCACATGTGTTCTGTAACATAATACATAATTAATATGTGTAAAATCAACTAAATATGAGGAACCACCGGTCTTAAAAGACTTTTATCGGTTATGCAGATTTAGGACCGATTAAAGGCTTAAAACCAATTAAAAATTTTAGATAACAAGATCGAAAATTTGAAATGAGCACGTAGTTTAAAAACTATTCTTTGTTAAAACCTCTCTATTATTGCATTCATGAATTTTATCCTTATTATTTTTCTTTGATGTTGTATTTTATATAGTAATAAATATTTAGTATTTTATTTTATCAATACACTTTGAACTATCATCAATTCTTTGCTTTTCCTTTGTATCACATCTTTAAAGAAAGTTGTAGTTCTAACATGAGAGAAGTCAAAAGGGGGGTTGAATAGTACAATTCCATTTCTTGATGTATGGCCAGCGCTGCTTCTTCATGTTGTTTTCATGAAATCCTTCACGTTCATTCGTAGACCTATTTACTCGGTCGTAGACATTTCTAGAACACCTCTAACAGAGGGTGGTTGTTTTTTCTTCGTATATTCACTATTTTTTTATCGACAGTTTTTTATAATCATGCTATAATTATAACATTGGTTAACGGTTTTGTTAAATATATATCCATTTCTTGTGCTTTTTATTTAAAGGCAAAACAGTTAACCTAATGTTAATTTTATACATGTTCATAGTATACTACTTTGTCTAAAAGAAAGTTATATAAAATAAATAATATCAAAATAAATGTCCGAAGTAAAAGTTACACATAGTTTTGAGAATGCATAATTATTAAACTTTTTAATTAATCAAAAATCAATTTTATCTTTAATAATAGAGAGAGATATTTTCTTTATCCTATAATTAAGGGTAGAATGGAAAGAAAAATTCAATTTTGAAAGTGGACAATCATATTGGACAAAGTAAAATAGAAATGCGGGCACTTGTTTTCTCTATCCTATTGGCTCCCTCTACACAAACTCTAATTTAAACCCATATCTCAACCTATTAACATTTTCGTTTATTGATTTATTATACTTTGTTACATCGATTGAGAATTGATATACATTTTGTTTTATAAGTGCAAGGATTTATTTGTTCAGAAAAATGTCTAGAGACTTAATCCTTAAAAATATGGAAGTTCATAGGATTTACTCGATTTTGTTAAGTTTAAGGATTTATTTGTTCGATTTCAATAAGTTGAGAAGTCTCGTTGAAAATCTAGGGTTTCATAATTTAAGTCTTGTTTCCGATAGAGTTTGTACCATAATTTGTTGTAAAGAAACCTATTTGATTTTCAGCTTTTATAACATCATTTTGAACAAATTTCTGGTGATAAACAAGAAGCAGCAACTTCCTCACTTAGTATTAATTCATTCTGCATAACAAAACAATTTACCAATGTAAAATATGCTAGCCAAACAGAAGCATTTCATCTAAACCATAGGCGGACCTAGTTAAGTGTCATGGGTGGCACGTGCCACCGTATCGTTTCTCCGTCGAAGGGTAAAAAATTTAGGTTTGTGAACGGTGCTACCGTATCGTTTTAAAAGGTGTTACCGTATTTCCCTAAAATCCAAATAGTGCAACTAAAATCCAAATAGCCAAATCAAAATTCTAAAATGCAAAGCCCAATTGTCCAAACTAAACCAAATCAAAATTCTAAAAATGCAGAGCCCAAAAAATATCAATTAATCAAACAAAATTAGCTTAGCCCAAGTGCCAATAGCCCTTAAGGCTTAAAGCCTTAAACGCGTCGTACGTATTACATAATCGGACCAGGACAGCGAGTGAGATGCGATTCGATTCAATCGATTGGAACGATTCTACTTGGACAATTCTTGAAGACTTGGACAATTCTCAAACGATTCTCGAACGATTTTCACTTAAGTCACTTGCTACATGGCTATTTGGTGACTTTGATCTCTATTTTCAGATCTCCCCATTTTAGGAATCCATTTTTACTCTTAATCTTAGTCTTAGATTACTTATTTGTTGATCGTCAATACAATTTTACATTGTTCTAGTAATTAGTTGTAGTTAAGACTGTTAAGTAGTTTTAGTTGATTACTTGATTAGTGATTACTCTTAGGTTAACTCTTGAATTTGATGATGATTGAATAAAATTGAACTGTTGACTGCTTGAATAAAATTCATGACTGTTGAATTGTTGAAGTTGAAGGCTTTAGTTGAACTGTTCACTGTTGAATTCATGATTGTTTTTGTCTTTTTGACAATGATCATTGATCAATTCATTAGTTGATTACTTAGTTTAGTTTATGATGTTTAGTCTTCAGATGTTGATTAGATTTACTGATTTACATTACTCATTACTGATTACTTATCATTGCTTCATTATTTAGATTTACATTACTCATTCATTATGAAAAAATATTTGAAACGAAAAACTTCACCATCAACCGGTAATAATGATGCATCCAACAATGTGATTGATGTTAACGATCTTCCTTGGGATCCATCAGAGAGACCAAAAATTATAACTTATAACCCAAATCAAAGAGATGAAATTAGACGAAAATACTTGGTAAGGGGTCCTTGTCAACCACGAGGTCACATCTTTCCAACCAAAGTTATAGGGGCTAAAGCAAGACGGTTTGTTGTTACTTGGTTTGATCAATTTCAGTGGTTGGAATACAGTGTTAAAATAGATAGAGCATATTATTTGCCTTGTTACTTGTCCAGAGACCAAGGTGGGAATCATAGGACAGATGCATTTGTGGCGGAGGAATTCATATTGTCTGCTTTAAGTCTTAAATCTGCCCTGGTTGCTTTATTTGCAAAACATGGATTGAGTTTTACAAAGGTAAGAAGGTTTCTTAATAATTTATTTACTTTAAGTTGTAACTATATCATTGAATATTTGGCTAAATGGCTTAATTTATCTTTAAAATAGGTAAGAGGACAAGATTATGATGATGCTAGAAATATGAGTGGTAAGTTTAATGGGTTGAAAGCTTTGATCTTGAGTGATAATGACTCGGCATTTTATATACATTCTTTTGCCCATCAACTTCAGTTAGTAGTTGTGGCGGTTGCAAGAAAAACACGAAGGTATTAAGGACTTCTTTGATTTGTTTGCGTTGGTTGTTGTTGTTGTAAACTCTTCTTGCAAACGAAAAGATATGTTACGAGAAAGTCACAAAGAGAGAATTCAAAAAGAAATTGGAAATAACGAAATTGAGACTGGTAAGGGGTTAAACCAAAAGATTTCCCTTGTACGAGCTGGAGATACACGATGGAATATCATCTTAAAACAATCGTGAGTTTGATTGCTTTGTTTCCAAATGTTATAAAGGTGCTTGAATATATCGAAGATGATGATGATAATGGAGCTAGTCGGCTTCAAGCAAGAGGTCTTTTATCATACTTAAAAACATTTGAATTTGTGTTTTATATGCACTTGATATCAACGATCTTAGGGAACAAATTAATTGCCTCAAGCTCTTCAAAGGAAAGATGAAGACATCTTGGAAGCTATTGATTTGATAAGAACAACCAAAGGTCAATTACAAATGTTGAGAGAAAATGGGTTTGATGAAGTTTTGGAGAAATGCTACTCTTTTTGTGATAAGCATATGATTGTCAAGTTGGATATGGCTGAAGCTTATGTTAATACAAGAAACTCAAGGAAAAGAATGAACATTAACAATCAACATTATTATAACTATGATATATTCAACACTGTTTTGGATATGTAGATCCGAGAGTTTGGTGATCGTTTTGATGAGATAAGTACCGACTTGCTTCAAAATATGGCAGCTTTGAATCCACGCAATTCATTTTCTCAGTTTAACAAATTAAGCCTATTGAAGTTGAGTCAGATGTATCCCCAAGATTTTGAAGACAAGGAAAGGATCATTCTTGAGCACGAACTTGACATCTACTATCATTCTGTTTATAATTATGTCAGTTTTGCCAACTTAAACGGTATTGCAGACCTCACCAGATTGATGGTGGCAACAAGAAAGCATCTTTCTCATCCTTTAGTCTACCGGTTATTGAAACTAACACTGGTTTTTCCTGTTGCAACTGCTACGGTTGAAAGATGCTTTTTGGCGATGAAGTTTGTCAAGACAGATTTATATAATCGAATTGGTGATAACTTTTTCAATTTTGCCCTCATTTGTGCCATAGAAAAGGAAGCACGTAGTAATGTTAAAAACGAAGATGTCATTGATCGTTTCCAAAACATGAAGACACGTCGTGGAAAAATTTAGGAGTTCTTTGTCAATTCTATAAAAACCATACTTTGTGAAATTATTTTTGGGTATATATTGACCGTTTTCAAAAGATGAATACGCGTCGGGTACAAGTTTAGGAGTTGTTTATAGGTACTATAAAAACCATATTTTTTGTAATTATTTTTAGATGTATATTATATTATATTATATTAATTATATGGTGCCACCGTTTGAAAAGTTTTCTAGGTCCGTCCCTGATCTAAACAAAATACCAAATCAATTGATAAAGAATTAATTTGTAAGCACGCTCAAGACAGAACATGACAAATTAAGAACAAATAAACTGGAATATATAATTTACCAAAGAATAATTCAAATCAATTGGAATTAACAAATCTGTCTACTGTAACACATACCTAATGAATCACCACAAATATTCATATCTAAGTTGACATCAATCAACCATTAACATCAACCTATAATTAGTATTCAATTAAGCATACAACTGAAATCAATTAACATTAATATATTAACCACAATCCCATAAATACAATTGTTATAGAAAACGCCATGCCTTGAATGTTTGGTATAATTTCTTCTTTGATTTCTTTTTAAACTAAAAAGACATAAGAAAAACAAACCAAATCAGATATACGTACTTCAAACAAGTTGTATAAGTGTTACTACTTTCTACAAATGTTTGTTCAAGATATAAAATTGAAGTGTACAACCCAAAGGATGTTTGCATGTTAATTGTTGCTTTTTGAAATTGTGGCTCTATTTTTAATGCCATTTGCAGATAAAAAGACTAATAACATATAAATCACAAGAACAAATCTATTTACTTCACATGATTTTCTAAAACAAAATTTCAACTCTCGCCCCTAATGGGATAAAGAAAATTAGATTTCAATGCAAAGTAAATCGTAGTAAAAAATATTCAAATTTCATCGGTGTTTTCATTGATATTTTATTTTATTTTTTTGAAAAATTCCCAATCTTATATTGTTGATACTTCTTCTTTTTGTCTCCTTTTTTGTTTCATATAAAAATTAAAATACAAATCAGATAAATATACAGAAAGAAATGAAATATTTAAGTTTTAAAGAGCTACTCACGATATTAACTGTCTTTGCAATGCAAATATAATATATATGGGACTTCTTTTGAGAACTCTCTAATTTGCGAGATCTCTAAAAACTAGTGCATTACGTGTTATTTCATACAATTTTTCTCCATTTATGACTAGAATTTAAGAGAAAGAAAGTTGTTCCGAACAGAGGAAAAACCCTCCAAACCAGAAGAATTGTGTGAAATAAGTGAATTTATCCAGCTGAGCATTTCTAGAGAAACGAGTTTGGGTGTTGTTAGCAGATAAAACAATAAGGGGGTGCGCTATCGCTATAAGAGATTAGGGCTTGCTGCTTCTTTTTTCTTTGCTTTCTTGTTGTATGAGAAATTCCATGAGGGGTCACCACTCTTTCTATTGATTGATCACAAGTCGAACGATGGTATCAACTAAAGATCTCATCATCTTATTTTTGTTGGGAGTGTATCGTGTAAGCGGAGAGAGCGAAGTGAGTTTTATAGAAGCTCGAAGCCTTTCCCTGGCTTCTACTTTCACATACCTTCTGGCCTCAGTCGTTGACTTTGCCCCTTYCGCTCCTCCATTTAACAAGCAATTTAGTGGTTGTTCGCTCCTGAACGAAGCTATTGGGACAACGAATTTGATAGCGCTTTTTGAATGAGAGAGATTATATCATGGTAGAGTTCCTATCCGTGCTTTGACAAATCCCTCTCTAGCGTCATCTACTGCCTGACTGCATACTGCCTTCTACCTGAATATGGCTTTTAGAAAGCAAGATCCCTCTATTTATCACTCTATGGAAAGAGCATCCCATACAGAGTCTTTTAACTAATAGCTAAGCTATTTGCTTCTTCAACTCGGCTCTTATCGATAGAGCCTATGTCTCTTTGATTCATGTATACAAGTCTGGTAGTCAATTGTTCTAGCAAGGATGGACTAGTTGCCTACTCTAGCCTAACTCGCCTCCTTGACTGATGATCAATATGACAAAAGTAATCTATCATGATCCTTATATGACACAATTCATAAATTTGGGTAAGACGGAGTGAAATCAAAGTCAAGTTATTGGCGATCATACCTACTCAATGAGAATGCTCTCAAGTCCAGTCAATGTCTTTTTGATGATACGATTCTCACGTGCGAACTCAAATAAGGGGGGGCCCCACCAGTCATAGTGTTCACTCTTCCCCATAAGAATAAGACCTTCCTCGATTGACATAATGCTACTAACACTGAAAAAAACTGCTTTCAAGGTCTCGTCGCTTCGGTGAATCACTTGAGCCCTGATACATTTTTCGTGCCATGGAGCTAAACCAGTGAGCTATTACGCTTTCTTCAAAGGATGGTTGCTTCCAAGCCCACCTCATGGTTGTCATCGCTCGATCATTTCCTTTTCCACTAAGTAATTTTCCAACGAACCTCCAAATTCGATAATACAAGCAAGCAACACATCTTCAAGAGTTTGAATTGTTCGCTCACTATGTCCGTCAGTTTGGGGATGATAAGTCGTATTTAACCTTATTTGAGATCCCATCTCTTTTTGAAACCTTCCCCATAACCTTGATGTAAATCGATTGTCCCTATCTGATATAATCGATAATGGAACATTGGTGTCGAGTTACAATTTCATCGATATATATCTTTGCTAATCTTTCCAACGAATACATTTATTTGATTGGTAGAAAATGTGTAGATTTTGTTAAACGATCTACAATAACCCAAATAGCATCATAACCTTTTGGTGTTCTCGATAGTTTCGTTATGAAATCCATCGTGATGTAATCCCATTTCGACATCGGAATTTTTAATGATTGCAAACCTATGTAAGGTCACTGATGTTCTACTTTCACTTGTAGAGATGTAAGACAACGTTCCATATATTGAGCAATATCTTTCCTTAAACCCGATCACTAATATAATGGTTTCAAATCTTTATACATTTTATTAGTACCATGATGAATTGAATATAAAGACTTATAGATTTCGTCTAACACCAGCTCTCGGTTCTTACCAAAACAGGGTACCCACACTCTATCTTCAAAACACAAAATCTCACGGCTATCTTTCACTAGACTCGATGTCGTTCCACCGATTCGCTCTGTCTTTATATTTTCTTCCTTTAGGGCCTCATTCTGACAATTTAATAACTCATTAAGAATATTTTGAACTATTTCGGCTCGTAATGCAACAAGTTTAATCATTTCACTCTTATCTTTACGACTTAGTGCATCCGTCATTATGTTCGCTTTTCCAGAATGATATAGAGTTTCAAAATCATAATCATTTACTAGTTTTAACCATTGTCATTGCCTCATATTTAATTCCTTTTGATTAAATAGATGTTGCAAACTTTTATGATCGGTGAAAATTTGACATGTGGGTCCCAACAGATAATGTCTCCAAATGTTTAAGGCAAAAACAACGGTATCAAGTTCAATATCGTGCGTGGGATACTGGAATTCTTGACCTTTCAATTGTCTTGAAACATAGGCAATAACTTCCTCACGTTGCATTAGAATACATGCCAAACCCAACTTCAAAACATCATAAACCACAAAGTCGTTTGAACCTTTTGGTTGCGATAAAATGCGCTACACAATCTATCTTTCAACAATTGGAAAGTTGTTAGATTGTGCTTCTTTCCATTCAAATTCTTTTTCGTGAACCTTGTTAGAGGCGTTGCGATACGAGAAAAGTCTTGTATAATTTTTTTATAATATCCGACCAAATCAAGAAAACTTTTGATTTCCGTTGGTGTTTGTGGTGCTTTCCATTTTTCAGTGACTTCAATTTTAACTGGATCAACTTTAATGTCTGCTTCCTAAACCACATGTCCCAAGAACTACACATCCCTCAACCAAAGTTCACATTTTGACAATTTTGCGTATAACTTTTTCTTTTTCAGAGTTCTAAGATTAAACAAAGATGATCTGTGTGTTCCATTCAGACCGTGAGTATATAAAAATATAATCATCGATAAAGACAATAACAAATTTATCAAGATATTGATCACATACTTTGTTCATCAAATCCATGAACGTTGTTGGTCATTTGTTAAACCAAAAAGCATTACTAAAAACTCATGGTGCCCATATCTGGTACAAAAAGAAGTTCTTGTCACATCTTCTTCTCGAACTTCTAATTGATAGTAACCCGACCGTAAGTCAATCTTAAAAAAAATTGACCAACAAATAACAATTAACATACCAAAAACTAACTAAAACCATAACCCAACTTATTTCTTAACAAAAGCATTTCAATATTTTTTAACAAAAACTCACCTTATTTTTTAACAAAAACTCACCTTGAACAATTAAAACATGTGTAATCTTTTCTTTTTAATTTTTTTTGTTCGAAACCTCATCCACTTATGTATATATATATATATATAATATATTATCTTCCACATGTGGCACGGGAGATTTTAATAAAAAAAATTAAACCCAATATTTAAAATGCACCCTTCAACTTTTCACAACTAACCAAAAACCTCCATCAACTTTCAAACCAATTTAAAAACAACCCGGTCATAACATTTTCTTATATAATAAAGGTTTAAAATGAAAATTGAAAAAGATAAAGAAGTAAAATAAATTAAATTAAAATTTATCGGTGTATAAATAATAAATTCAAAATTAAAAAATCCATACACATCAATAGTTTAAAAAATTTAATGATCATATTATAAATTACAATAAAATAGTCGTTTTTTGTTATATGACCATTTTCTATGAGGATCATGTTGGTAATTTTAATGGTGCATGAGTTTTTAACAATGGACGTTAGTCAAGGAACAAAAGGAAAAATAAAACAAAAGGCCAAATAACTAAAAACGTAGATTTTAAATTATAGGGACCAAAATTACCTTGAATAAACTACAAGGATGGAAAATGTAGTTTACTCATTTTTTTCTATTTTGGAATGCAACAAGGACCACCACTATAAAAGTATAACCCAACCACTATAAAAGTATAACCCAACCATCACATATGGTTCAGTTAAGTAGGACAACGACAAGATGGAGTATACGATGATCCTCATCTCTCTCTCCATTTTCACCTTCTTTTATTTCTTTTTTATCCAATCCGGCCGTCGAAGGTCCGGTGTTGCCACGCGTCTGCCGCCCGGCCCATACCCACTTCCGATCATCGGAAGCATCTTCAAACTCGGAGACAAACCGCACCACTCCCTTGCCGCCTTCTCCAAAAC
>NW_020201059.1:48757-61477 GCF_001531365.2 Cynara cardunculus var. scolymus | reverse complement strand
AAACCGCACCACTCCCTTGCCGCCTTCTCCAAAACTTATGGACCTTTAATGTCTCTTAAGCTCGGTAACACCACCATGATCGTCGTTTCCTCTCGCGAAATCGCGCAAGAATTCTTTTCGAAACACGACTTTTCTTTCTCCAGCAGATCCATCCCATATGCCGCTTACGCTTTARACCGCCATAAATCTTCCATGGTTTGGTTGCCGGTTGGGGATCAATGGCGATTGCTACGAAGAATATCCATAGAACATTTGTTCTCGGTGCGCCAACTAGACGCTAGCCAGCTCCTACGCAAGAAAAAGGTTCAACAATTTCTTGATCACGTTCATGGCTGCTGCAATAGCAGCAGAGCGATCAACATCGGTCAAACCGCAGCCACAACGACTCTTAACGTTCTTTCCAACTTCATCTTCTCGATTGATTTAGHTGAATATGATTCGGTTTCATCTCAAGATTTTAAGGATCTGGTATGGCGTTTTATGGAAGTTGGTGGAAAATCGAATCTAGCTGATTTCTTTCCTGTTCTTCGTCCGCTGGATCCACAGGGCCTGCTACGAAAGGCCAATCTGTATTCTTCAAAGCTAATGGAGATATTCGAAAGACATATCAGCAAACGGTTGCAAGAAAGAAGGAATAGTCCATATGATGCCCCTCCATCAGGCAAAGATCTTATGGATTTGCTGTTGGACATCAGCGAAAACGAGAAAGCCTCGATTAATATCGATGACATACGTAACTTGATATTCGTAAGTAATCTTGTTTCTAATCTCGAATTCACATTAAGGGGGTGTTTGGGATTGTTTATTTAAAAAAACTTATGTTTTTTTTGTAAAAGTGCTTATTAACTTATGTGGTATCAAACTGGAGTTTTGTAAAAAGTGTTTGAATTAGCTTATAATGGTACCAAAAAGCAATAAGTTGATAAGTTGGTTTTTAGTGTTTGGCAAATTTGGCTTATAGATGTAAAATTACCAAAAAGGTCCTCCAATCAACCTCCAGAGTTCATCGTCTCCATCCTCGTCACTCCAAACCCTATTTTCTCCAGATTCCTCTCCATCCTCATCACTCCAACCCTATTTTCTCCAGATTCCTCTCTAGTGTTCATCCGTGTTTGCACCCGCCGTGGAAGAGGTTGTCATCGCGAGACCCTGTGAGTGGTTTCTCCCCGAGAACCTCTGCATCGGCGAGTTTCTTGGCACCGATTTCCGTCTCCAAGACGACATCCGTCTCCTAGATGACATTCGATTCAATTTCACAGGCTTCACAGAGGCTTTGGTGAGATGGACAGACCTCGATTTCTCTGGTTTGAGATTCTCTGGTTCGATTTCACAAATTCATCGGTCGGTCGCTTGAGAGGAAGGTAAGGGTTAAAATGGTAAATTGTTAATAAGTTGATTTTGATAAGTCAGGGGGGATTGACTTATCAAAAACGACTTATTACCGGTTTGGTATCGGTATAAGCACTTTTTTTTTTACCCAAACACTCCAAAATGACTTATCTCCGATACCGAACTGAAATAAGTTAATAAGTCAGTTTGAAAATCTTACCCAAACACCCCCTAAATACTTGATATATATATATATATATGTGTATATATATATTGATCATGTATTGGTGCATACAGGACTTATTTATTGCAGGAACCGATACGACATCAAGCACGTTGGAATGGGCAATGGCGGAGCTAATAAACAACCCCGAGAAAATGTCGAAAGCTCGATCTGAACTTGAGAAAGTAATCGGAAAGGAAGACCGAACCTTTCAAGAATCCGACATCCCTAGGCTCCCATACTTGCAAGCTATTGTCAAAGAAACTCTTCGGCTACACCCTCCAGTCCCGTTTCTAGTCCCGCATAAAGCCATAACTGACGTTGACATCTGTGGCTACGTCATCCCAAAAGATGCACAGATCATCTGCAACTTGTGGGCGATGGGTCAGGACTCAAACGTATGGTCAAATGCACAACAGTTTGAGCCAGAGCGGTTTCTTGAAGTGGGTATCGACTACAAAGGTCGTGATTTCGAACTGATACCGTTTGGTGCAGGGAGGAGGATGTGTCCAGGATGGCCTCTTGCACACAGAATGCTGCATTTGATGTTGGGATCTTTGATTTACAAGTTTGATTGGAAGGCTGAAGAAGGAAGGATGGATATGAGTGATAAGTTTGGATTCACATTGCATAAGAAGCTGCCTCTAATGGCCATTCCAATCAAACTTTGACTTTTGCAATTAATGCTTGGCGTATTTTTTTAATAATACACATGCTTATCTTTTTATCTTGAAGTTGAAGAATAAGGAAAAATAAAAAAAATTAAAAGAAACTGCCTCTAACAATTATTGCTTGAAATATTTTCTATATAATAATACGCATGATTAGGGGTGTTTGTGCTCTGGTTTAGACGATTTAACCCTCATACCACAAACCGTCAAACCAAAATGTAATTACGGTTTGTAAAATTTTAAGTTGAACGGTTTAACGTCAAGTGTCCATACCAGTCAAGTCAGATCACGAAAAGACGGTCTGGTCTGACCGGTTTAGGCGGTTTAAGCTTTTAATGAACTTTAAATATTAAAATTAAAAAACATATATAATTTATATTTTTAGATTAAATATTCATTTTGATTATGTTAGATGTTAGACTTTAAATTAGGCTTAGGGATATATTTGAGGCATAGCACGTAAGTTAAAAAAATTGGGTTTACTAATACTAAAATAAATAATATATTTGATGGTCGGTTTGGACAAAAAAAGTTCCAGACCGCAGACCATACCGCCCGATTTTTCTATTTTCCACACCAAACCAAACCGTCAGACCGCTCAAAGCACAAAAAATGATCCAGTTTGACTTGGTTCGGCCGGTTTGAACGGTCCAACGATTTTTTTGAACACCCTACGCATGCTTTTCTTTTTCTCTTGAACTTGAATAAGAAGGAAAATAAAAAATACCCTTGTGACCACGAATGTTCAAATATAGTGGTTTCAGCCTACCCGTAAAATAGATGGTTATATTAGAATTAGTCAGCTCGCATAGCGGATTAAATATTCAGGTTAATAAAAAGGGAAAAATAATAAATGGTCGGTGAAGAAGTGAAGAACATGTACCCTAAAACCGATCAACTAATATTAAATTGAATCAATGACCTTTTCATAATTATAAGTGGTTGTTTGGTTCATGGATTTGGATGAAATTAGAAGGAATTGGAATGGCCAAATCCTTTGACCAATTTCCAAATAGAGTGGTTTGGTTCATAGAATAAAACTATGGAATCCTTTCAATTCCAGTAAATTTCTTCACTCACAGATTTTACAATTCCAAAGCAATACTCTCGGATTTCAATTCATTTCGTACAAATTCCTTCCCTAATCCAAATTCATTCAACGGCGTCTACCATCTCATCTCATCGATCTTTGGTTCGATCTCCAATCTGGTACGTTCTCTCTCTCTCTCTCTCGTAATTTCTCCATCTATCACAAGATCAATAGACAACATACGTAATCAAGAAATCGATTCAAGATAATTAGCTATCGATATCACTAGTCCCACTCCATATATCGATAATTCTTGAAATCGAACCCCCAATTGAATGGAATTAGGGCACCAATCACTTCTGTAAACAAAATTCCATTGTAAATGGATTGTTGCATTTGTAGCTATCACTAATCTGTATGATCATTTGTAGCAATATAGGATAAATGGTAATTCCATTTTGTATTTTGGTTTTTAATTTTGGCCAATATGGAATTATGGGTGTTGATGGTTGCTGTAGCTGGATTGAAGTTCAATAGATTGGGCAGATAAGTTGGTCATTACTTGGTTTTAGAGATGGTAATTCCATTTGGTGGCTGTTGCTATGGCCTTTGGTCAAATTGGAAAAATCCTTCTGTTATCTTACTTGTTGATTAGATTCTSCTTCTAACCATGCTACTGTATTAAYTTGTTGTGTGTCACCGTATTAATTTGTTGTGTGTCACCGTATGTATTCCTTCATAGAAAAGTAAAAGTTTTAGATTCGTGAAAGGTGCAACCGTATTAAGTTGTTGTGTGTCACCGTATGTATTTTGAAACTACAATATAAACAAGTTTTTACTTGGTATAGTTGGTTTGCAAAGCTTTTACTCAATCCCAGACCCAAGTTCGAATACTGTGAGTGTCATTTTCTTAGTCAAATGTTATCATCGTTTGAAAAAAAAATATGTATATTTGTTTCTTATGATCAAACGGTGTCACTATTTGAAAAAAAAAATTCCCTATATATTTTTATTATAGTCAAATTGTGCCCCGTTTGACAAACTTTATGGGTACGTCCCTRCGTTTTATACGTTTCATTTTATAAACTATTTAATTCTATTGTTTTCCAATATAAACATCAAGTAATCATTATATAGTCAGATTTATATGAAAATAATAATAAAAAATAAGAGAATGAAGATGTAYCATACAATTCATTAAAGGAGGGTATAAAGGTCATTTAATTAGATAAGAGTTATTGAAACTATTTATTTAAGATTATTTATTTTAGGGGCTGTTTGTTTGGCTCTTAATGGTTACATTAAGAGCCAACCTCTTAATCGGTAAGAGGTCAAGGTTGTTTGGCAAAAAAAATGGCTCTGAATGGTTACATTTTCCCTCTTAACCATTTTGCATCTAAGGGGTCTCTAAACCATTCAGACTTCTCTTTTTCCATATTTGCCCTCTCTCCCAACATTCCTCACACATGGCTCACAGCCCCTCCCCCCACGTCGCCGGTCTTCAAATCCCTCCCCCCACCCCACGTCGTCGGTCTTCAAATCCCTCCCCCCACCCTACGATCGCCGGTCTTCAAATCCCTCCCCCCACCTTACGATCGCCGGTCTTCAAATCGCTCCCCCAACCCTACGATTGACGGTCTTCTTCTTCCAGCAGGTCTCACGTCGCCTTCTTCCAGCAGGTCTGTCGTCGCCGCCGTTTGTTGCCGTCGCTCGTCGCCGCCGTTCGTCGCCGCCTCCGGTCACCTTCCACAGCCTCCTTACTGCTGCATCCTCTCCTGTCTAGGGTTTGGTTTAGGGAATTTTTAGCATTTTTCTTTGGAAATTGATGGTGTTTATTGCTAATTTCATGTTTGTAACAATGTTAATGATGATTGGATTACCGACATTTTGCAATTTCTTGAGGATTTGATACTGATATGAAGAACAGCATCTTTTCTATATATCCGTTTAGAATTGATTGTATTTCTTGAGGGTTAAAATGGTAATTTGTTGTAATTCAGAGAACAATTACCAAACAACCTTGTTTCATTCAGCACTTAACCATTCTGATCCTCTTAGTCATTCTAACCTCTTAACTATTCTGAACTAAATCATTCAGCAACTGTCAAACAACCCCTTACCATTTTTATCATTTTAATGTGACTTCATTTTTTAGTTAAAAAGATTTTAAAATAAGTACAATTTAATTTTTATTTAAAGAATTTTTTTTTTGTTTAAAGCAATATTTACAGTTTTCATCAAAATCATAAATGTGATTTACAATTAACTGAATTTCTTTTTCCAAATTTTAGCACATGCATGAGATTTAAAGCKTGAAAAACAGTTATTCAAATTAAAATTTAAAAAGAAGGAAACAGAATCACATGTGTTGTGTGGCATAATACATAATTAATATGTATACGATCACATGTGATTCAAAATGTAATTCCTAATTTTTAAATATCATATTTGAGGGTTGGGTTCACGTGAGATCAAGGGTTTTTCATGAGACCCGTAAGACCAATTTATGTTCATTGTTCAACTTTATAAGCTAATGATCTAATGGTCTAAAGTTGCAAGGTGGCAATTTTGTAATTATTAAGAAGTCTCATAGCGTTTATGAATGTTCAGATCTGACGATTGTAAATATAATCCAAGGGTTGAGAATTGATCTTACGGGTCTCACGAAAAATCATTGGTCTCACATGATCCCAAGTCTCATATTTGATGTTGTAAATAAATTAAATTATATTTTCCACTTAAATTTACTATCATCAATATTATATATTATTTTATTTTTTTTGAAAATTTGGGATTTTTTTTGGGAAAAAAACAAGATAAATTATGGATATCACATATGATTTTTGACGAAAATTATGAAAAAAATCTTAACTAAATTACTTCAATAAAAAAATATTTTAAATGAAAAATTAAATCATGCTTATTTTAAATGTCATAGAAAATAAAATAGAAATCATGAAAATTTAATTATTCTCGGAATCATGAAAATTGTAAAAAAAATCATGCATAAATACTTTAGTTAAATGTATTAAATAACCCTTACATAAATAAATGAAGCTCTGTATATGATTCATATCAAACAAATGACACATATGTGTTCTTATTAGATACCATTTTCGTTTGAATCTCTCTCTCCCTCTCTCTCTCTCTCTCTCTCTCTTTATATATATATATATATATATATATATATATTAAACGTATAGAAAGATTCATCTGAGAAGTGGTATATTTGAGAAGTAAATAAGTGATCATAATCCTTCACCTAGTCAACTTTTTCGCTTTGACCGTAAAGTACCRGCTAATTCCTGACATATGGGTGAAGATGGAGGGATAGTTTGGCAATTTCTACAAATAGAAGACAAACGAGTCCATATGTGAACTCATGAGATTCACATATAAACTATATGTTCACATGTGAATTCATTAATTAGTTCACATGTGAACTATTTAACTTATTCATATATGAACCAACATGTTCATTTGGAGCTCAAAAATGGTGTAAAAATGGTGATTCCTGACTTCTGTTTGTTTCTGGTGCAGGTGTGGTAGGACTGTTTAACTTTTATTTCACTATCCACTATAAGGATTTCTTAGTGCCACAGTGTAATATAAGATTTCTTATTAAAAAATTGTGGTGGTTGTGAGTAGAGATGGCCGAATGGGTCCAGCATGACCCAAGATTGGTGGAGGATCGGGATGGGGACCAACTTGTTACCAGCCCAACCCAGGATCGGTTTAGGATCGCCGGTTAAGGACCAATTATGGTTTTGGTCAAAAAAAAGGTCTGGCCCGGCCCAAGACTGACCCAATTTTTTACAAAAAAAATTGTATTTTTATATGTATTTATAACTGTCTATGTGTATTTGATTGAAAACTAATTACAAATTTATAATAAAACGTATTTGTAAGTGTATGTGATTGAAAACCAATTACAAAAGTATAATAAAACGTATTTTTTAAGTGTATGTGATTGAAAACCAACTATAAAACTATAATAAAACATATTTTTTWAGTGTATGTGATTGATAATCAATTATAAAACTATAATAAAATGTATTTTTTAATTGTATTTGATTGAAAATCAATTATAAAACTACAATAAAATATATTTTTTAAAGTGTATTAAAAAAATATTAAAGTATTGTTAAAAATTTATCAAAAAAATACTAAATAATGTTTTTTTAATATATGAACGGTTTGGGCCAGCATAGGACCAGTTACCGTAACCGATTACAAGTACCCTTAACCGGGCCTTTTTATGTTTGGACCGGACCGAGACCGGTTACACATGACCGGTCCGGATTGTTACTGTTTTGGCCCAGGACCGATTTTGGCCCGACCTGACCGTGGACTGGCTTTTGACCATGTCTAGTTGTGAGTATGATTTTTAATAAAAAGTTGGTTTTTGGTACGTAATTGTTAATGTCATATCAGTAYTTTTTGYTGATATGGCAGTGAACAGTATAAAAGATTATAGGGTATAATTTTTAAATGTTTTTAGAGTATGTTTATAAAAAAATTAAATAACTTATTAAATGAGATTTTTATTATAAAAAATACAAATAATGTCTTGTAGAGTATGTTTATAAAAAANAGAGTATGTTTATAAAAAAATTAAATAACTTATTAAATGAGATTTTTATTATAAAAAATACAAATAATGTCTTGTAGAGTATGTTTATAAAAAAAATGTATGAAATAATTTCGTTTTTCTCTCTACAAATTTTACATAGATTTTTCCCTTTTTGAATATTGAGTCGTTAATGTTGTCATTTGTTTGTTTTCTATACAATCCGTTGATAAAGGGCTTTCTTTTAACCTTTTCCAATATCTGTTCAACTTAATGTTTTAACATTTGTTAATGTTGTCTGTTAAATATAATTTTTTATTAATAAATTAAATAAATATAAATAGATTAAAATTGATCGAAACATTAGAAAACTTAACTGTTCAATACATAATTATAAGCATTTATTTATTGAATAAAAAAAACATTTTATAAATTAAACTAAATAATTTATTTAATTAATTAATAAATTATCTGCTATTTAATTATAGTTAAGAATATTCAATTGTAATTTGTTTTTTTATTATGAGGTGTTAGTTAAGAAATTGATAAAAAAAATCTTTGCAGTTGAAAGTAATTTGTAGATAATTTCAAAAATGACATTTAAGATTTGTAATATAGATCTAGAAATTAAAAATGATTTTTAAATGAGTTGGTTGTTAGTTACAATCAATTAAATTTGTGAACTTTCATACTATTTCCCCTTTATTTGGGTGATTATATTTGATCTAATATTCGTCTGCTTTAATTCTACAGGTTTAGTTTGTCTCATATTTTAAAAGTGTTACAAGTAAATAATCAAATTCTCAAATTTACCCTAATTAATACACAAATCTTTAAAAGTTGTGAAGAGAGAGAAATTAAATAAAAGTAATTAAACATGTCATTTGGTTAACAAAAAAGTGTAATAAWCATGTATGCTTAAAATTGTGTGTTATTTCAATTGTGGACACTTGGGATCATGTGTAACAAGTCTTGTGTTCGAGAGACTCGTAAGGTCATTTTTTTACATTTGAAACTTCAAAGCAAAATGTTGTGAAGATTCGGTTTTTTTTTTACCTTCACAACAAATTACTGTGAAGTTTTAAGTGTAAAAAAATGATCTTATATGTCTTACGAAAATAGACTAGTCTCGTGTAAACCCAACTATATATATATATATATATATAGATTTTACGTGAACATAAAAGTGTTGTCCATTATTGTACGTATGTTTTGTTTGTATGTAATAGGTTGAAAAATTGAAATACATACATGTTTTATGGCTGAAATTGAATTATATTTTTATTTTAATATTTTAATATTACAATAATCAATTTGAATCCGCAACAGCAACTAGAAAAAGAAAATGCATGGATGTTAGCAAATGATAGGCCACAAAGAAGTACATTACATTTCCCATTTCAACATATTAAAGGGTGTTTAGAATTGCTTATTTTAGATGTTTTTTAACTTATTTCAGTTTGACATCGGTGATAAACTAAATACTAATGTTTGGATGAGGAAAAATAAAATTGTTTATACTGATGTCAAACCAGTAATAAGCAGTTTTTGATAAGTTATTCATTCCTAATTTATGAATAACTGTTTATTATCAGTTTACTATTTTAACCATGTTTTATTAATGTTTGTTAATTATTAATCTTATTGATATAAATTTTTATCAAAAAATATTATTATAAATGATGAAAAATAAATTTTTACATATTAAAAAATCAAATAATTTTAATTATGTAAGACTGTCTTTTTTAGTCATTTTACATATATAAGCAAAATTTGTCAAACACTAAAAAAAATTTATCAACTTATTGCATATTAATACCACTATAAGCTAATCCAAACACTTTTTACAAAACTCCAATTTAATACTACATAAATTAATAAACATTTTTACAAAAAATGTAAGTTCTTTTAAATAAATAATCTCAAACACCCATAACTACTCAAAGAATTTATGGTGATTCAAATTTTGAGTTTTCTACTAACACGTGGCAGGATTTCAATGGAGATACGTGTGTAGCGCAATGAAGAGATACGTGTGTAGCAAAATCAATTATTATTAATTCAAAGAAAATCTTGTAAATATGATGCAACTATGTACCATACATTAAGTGTATCAAGCATGGTTCATGGTGTATTTAAGATATGTAATATTCCAAAATATCGAATATTTAAATATAATAAAATTAGTATTCCAAGATCTAATATTTACATTGTAGTAGAAATAAAATTTTTAATCTTACAATTTATATCACCATCTAAAATTACAATCTTGAGGAACATAACTTTGTTTTATATAATAACGTCTTGATTTGTACATATCCTTCTTTGATGTTAATCTTTATATCTCTTTCTATCCAAACTTTCTTTCGAGTCTACTAGTTGCTTGAGTGAAAAAGTTAAAAGAGTTTTGGGTGAGCCTCGGGCCCAGCGAATCCACGGTTTTCATACACGAACAACAACATTTACAATAAACAATTTTCACAACACTTCATAAATTTAGCATGTCTTTATGAGAATAATACTTTTCACAAAATAAAGATATTATAGTATGTGTCTACATCACAAAGCAACGGTGTCATGGAAGATATCTACCTCACATAGCATCACCTGACGAACTCACACANATTTATGGTGATTCAAATTTTGAGTTTTCTACTAACACGTGGCAGGATTTCAATGGAGATACGTGTGTAGCGAAATGAAGAGATACGTGTGTAGCAAAATCAATTATTATTAATTCAAAGAAAATCTTGTAAATATGATGCAACTATGTACCATACACTTAAGTGTATCAAGCATGATTCATGGTGTATTTAAGATCTGTAATATTCCACAATATCGAATATTTAAATATAATAAAACTAGTACCCTAAGATTTAATATTTACATTGCAGCGGAAATAAAATTTTTAATCTTACAATTTATATCACCATCTAAAATTACAATCTTGAGGAACATAACTTTGTTTTATATAATAACGCCTTGATTTGTACATATCATCTTTATATCTCTTTTTATCCAAATTTTCTTTCGAGTCTACTAGTCGCTTGAGTGAAAAAGTTAAAAGAGTTTTGGTTGAGCCTCAGACCCAACGAATCCACGGTTTTCATACACGAACAACAACTTTTACAATGAACAATTTTCACAACACTTCATAAATTTAACATGTCTTTATGGGAATAATAATTTTCACAAAATAAAGATATTATAGTATGTGTCTACATCACAAAGCAACGGTGTCATGGAAGATATCTACCTCACATAGCATCACCTGACGAACTCACACAGCATGTCCACACTTACGGCTTAGACAAACTCACAAAGCATGCTCGTTTTTACAAAATCATATTGTAGTACATTCTCATTGACACATAAATACTCAAAATACATATTATAAAAATATCGAACTTTTCACGCATATATAACACATCAAAAATCTCGAGAAACTTCAATAAAGTTGTAGATAATTATAAATAAGGCATGCAACTATTTTAAAATAAATTAGGTGTAACTAACAATACATGTCGTAGCCCAAACYGATCATTGAAGTGGCTAGCATATCCCCGATTTATGCCAAACTAGCTACGATATAGAGCACCGTCAATCTCATTACAGCATCCATTGTTATCTTTTTCTCACAATAGTTCTCCTTCTTAATCCCAAACTTCACATAAAGCTACAAACTCCCATTTTATACTAAGTTATCGACGGGTTTATGGAATATGAAGCGACAAGCCATGATTAATGGTCGGAGGTTTCATGGAATATGAAATGATAAGCCATGATTAATGGTCGAAGGTTTCATGTCTCTTAGAGTTCCATAGTTATTGAATTACAATTTTAAGGCCTAACCTTTCACTTTCTTTACCTTTACACAACCCTTTTAGTTTGAGAATGTTTTTTTTGTTATTGTTACAAGATTAAATGTTCAAATCCCTTCTTACATGATCTTTCGCATATATATAAATATATATATATATATATATATATGTGTGTGTGTGTGTGTGTGTATGTAAACGCAATATATAATATGTGTGTATGTTCAAAATAGTTAATCAACTCTTCATTTTTTTTTGTTAAGAATCATTTGTTACTGATTGTTGGAAATTAACATTTTTTWAAAATTCTGTTGAAAATTACCATTTTATACAAACTTTAGTGTAATATGATAACATTGTTAAAAAAATATCATTTGACATAAGTTTGTTAAAACTTATTTCATTATAATAAACTGCAAATATTACCAAATTTGTCGAAATTATAATTTTATAACAAATTTGTTGAAAAATTGCCACTTTATATAGAATTTGTTCAAAAGTTAATTTAATTAAGGTATTTTTTATTTTTTTAAAGGGGTTGAATTTAAAATCTTATTTTATTTTTGTTTGATAAAAGATGATGTTGAAGTCTGAAAGCAGAATCAATAAGGGTTTGTTTGGTTTACAAGATTATTTTTTAGAGATTTGGATTTCATGTAGGTATTTAGATTTGGAGGGATTTGAAATCTTTGGTTTGGTTTGTAGGATTTATAATGAATTTGGATTTCTTTATTTATAAATAATTTATATAAAAWATTATAAAAATAATCATATTACATTTTTATTTTTCGATTATTRCAAAACAAATGTTTTTAACATATTTTAAAATTTTATTGCATACAATCCTATACAATCTCGTGAAATCTTGCTCATCCCCAGGGCCGGCCCTGGGCCTAGGCCGAAGGGGCGACGGCCCAGCATCAAAAATCCTAAGGGCATCAAATTTTTTTAAGCCCAAACAATATACTAGGTTCAGTTTGTATTTAGGCCTTAAGAAAAATTACCGTTAGCCTTCTTAACCTTAGTCCATTCCATTAATCGTCGCTCGCTGCCTCGCTCTCGCTCTCGTCTCTCGCTCT
>NW_020201059.1:46059-47242 GCF_001531365.2 Cynara cardunculus var. scolymus | reverse complement strand
CATCTCGATAACCATATATCTGCATAGATTTCCTTTGTGAATAATGAATACTGATTATTCATGTTGTTTTAAAGTTAAAAATATCCTCATATATACTTGTGATTGAATTTTTTTTTCACTATAAAGGGCATTTTTTTGACTTTCCGCCGTGGGCATCCAAAATCTCAGGGCCGGCCCTGCTCATCCCTTAAGGATTTCAAAATCTTATGTTTGTAGGATTTTTAATTAAATCCTAGGATTTCAATTTTGAACAATTCAACAAACCAAACATGAGATTTGAATGGATTTAAAATCCAAATCCCCCTAAATCCAATATATTTCTGCAAACCAAACGGGACTTAAGACTTTGTTTTTGTAAACTGAAAAWTTTCTGAATTTGTTTAATTGTCTATTTTACCTATCAGAAAGTTATAGTATTGAATTTATAGATAAATTTATATATTTTTACACATTTATTCATCATCATTACGCCATTTACATCTGAATTATATAATTTCATTTAAATAAAAATATGTCATTGACGGTATTTAACACATTTTAATCCAATTAAAATACATTAATTTAAGAGAGGTGACTATCGATTTGGTAAGTATCAACTGAGAGAAATGATCGATTAAGAAACGTCGTTGAAATAAGATGTTGGTTTACTTCTTATCAGATAAGAAGGTAATAAAACATAACTACCTCTGAGAAATTAAATAAAAAATAGTCTCAATAGTCTTATCTCTTAACAAATCAGACATAATTAACATATAAGAGATTAACAACCAAGACCTAAAAGTTCGTTGGTATTAAATGTATTAAATAGTTAAAAGTTAATATTGTAATCTTTAATATAAAAAATAATGTCGGAGTTAAATCTAAATCTTTTTAAAGATTTTATTTTTTATTCTTAAATTCAGAAAAGATGTTGGAGTTTTTCTAACTCTTTTAATGTTAAAATAAATGTTTTTTCGTATAAAAAAACTATTAATTAACATATCTATACTCTCTTATAAAACATTTGGCTAAAACTCTTAAAAATTCTTAAAACTCTTAAAACCGTTCATCCCTAAACGATTTCATCCCTATCAGATTTCATCCCTTATGTGAATTCGTGTAACTAACTGCAGATAAACACAATCAAATACAGGATAAATATTTCATTTTAAATATAAAAAATCTAAAATATAATTAGAATAAT
>NW_020201059.1:27124-44039 GCF_001531365.2 Cynara cardunculus var. scolymus | reverse complement strand
TATATATATATATATATATATATATATATACATATTTATGTATATACATATGAATGGATATATCTCATCACTAAACTTTGAAAACTCAGATTTCATCCATCCTTTTAATGGTTGTTAACTTTTTTCATTAATCCAACTAAATCAGGGATATTTTTAAACATGTTTTATGTTAAGTCCATTACAAGAGGTTAAATAAAAGATATTTTAATCATCATAGAGAAATGTTTAAAATAAATAAAATATCCTTGATTTAATTAGATGTAATAAAAAAGAGTTTATGACCGTTACCAGAAGGGACCTAAACCACTAACTAAAACATAAAATATTAAATATTAAATAAATTATAATTAATTATTAATTATTAATTATATTAATCAAAAAATAAATTAATAGATAACAATATCTAATTTATAGGTAATTCTTATCTGATGATTTATAAAAAGATTATTTAACAATTTTATCAGTCATATTTAGAAAATAATTTAACAAATAAATATTATATAATTTATAATTAGATATCATTCAATAATTTAGAATTACATATTTATTTAATAATTATGAATTAAAGATTTATTTAATAATTTATAATTAAATACTATTTAATAATTTAGAACCATCCACCATCTTTGACTGCTATGAGAACCACTATAAATTGAATAACATCATGCAAACGAAATTCAGTAGCAGGAAACAGATATGGAATCCACAATAATCTTCATCCTTCTCTCCATCTCCACATGCTTCTTCTATTTTCTTAATTCCCTATCTCGCCGTCGGAAGTCGGGTGTAATCACCCGACTGCCRCCCGGCCCATATCCGTTTCCGATCATCGGAAACATCTTAAAACTCGGAAACAAACCGCACCACTCCCTTGCCGCCCTCTCCAAAACCTACGGACCTTTAATGTCCCTTAAACTCGGCACCACCACCACAATCGTCGTTTCCTCTCGCGAAATCGCGCAAGAATTCTTTTTGAAACACGACGTTTCTTTCTCATCGAGATCGATACCGCACGTTGTTAACACACACGACCATGATAAACTCTCCATGGCTTGGTTGCCGGTTGGTGATCAATGGCGCAAGCTTCGMAGAATATCTAAGGAACATTTGTTTGTGGTACGCCAACTCGATGCTAGCCATCTGCTACGAAAAGAAAAGGTTCAACAACTTGTTGATCATGTTCAGGGTTACTGTGATAACGGGAAACCGGTGAATATCGGTCAAACTGCAGCCACAACGACTCTTAATGTTCTGTCCAACTTCATCTTCTCTATTGATTTAGCTCAGTATGATTCTCGTTCTTCTCAAGATTTTAAGGATCTCGTATGGTCTTTAATGGAAGTTGGTGGAAAACCAAATATAGCCGATTTCTTTCCTGTTCTTCGTTGGTTGGATCCACAGGGATTGCTGCGAAAATCTAATCTTTATACTGGGAAGATATTGGCGATATTCGAAGAATATATCAATAAACGGTTGGAAGAAAGAAGTTCAGGTTCATCTGATGCTTCATCAAGCAAAGATCTTCTGGATTTGCTGTTAGATATGAGCGAAAACGAGCAATCATTGATCAGCATCGACGACATTCGACACTTGTTGTTTGTAAGTAATCTTTATTGAGCTTGGGTTCTACGAAAACTTCAAGTGTTACATTATGGCTTCACGTAAATTGGTGGGCAGGACTTATTTATTGCAGGAACCGAGACAACATCGAGCACATTGGAATGGGCAATGGCGGAGCTAATCCACAATCCCGAGCAAATGTCGAAAGCCCGATCAGAGCTAGAGGAAGTAATCGGAAAGGAAGACCGGACCTTTCAAGAATCCGACATCTCGAGGCTCCCATACTTGCATGCCATAGTGAAAGAGACTCTCCGGCTGCACCCTCCGGTGACTTTTCTACTCCCTCATAAAGCCACAAAGGATGTGGAGATCCAAGGCTACATCATCCCAAAAGACACTCAGATCCTTTGTAACTTGTGGGGTATGGGTCAAGACTCGAACACATGGTCGGATGCACAACGGTTCAAGCCACAGCGATTTCTTGATGTGGGAATCGACTACAAGGGTCGTGACTTGGAACTGATACCGTTTGGTACGGGGAGGAGGATTTGTCCAGGATTGCCTCTTGCGCATAGAATGCTGCATTTGATGTTGGGATCTTTGATTTATAAGTTTGATTGGAAGATTGAAGAAGGGATGGTGATGGATATGAGTGATAAGTTTGGGATGACATTGCAAAAGAATTTGCCTCTCATGGCCATCCCGGTCAAACTTTGACTTTTACAAATAACAATAATGATAATAATAAAAAGTTGAGTGTTGTTTTTTTTGAAAAATAACACGAAAAGGGTCTAAGATCGGGACGTTTGTAGTACGACTAAATGTGCCACTTTCTTTATTGTAATAATTGTAGTACAAGATGGCAAAATCTAACAAAACAGAAGGAATTGAAGAAATCATGGAAACGATCAAATTGAGAAGATCTAATGTTTGGATTTAACGACTTTTTTTGTTTAAAATAGAAATACTGTTTCTTTTTTTTAATGGAAAATCGATGAAATAATGATCGAAACTAGAGCAAATTAAAAGTTCATTTTTTATTCTTTCTTAAATTTAACATCCATATTAATATATCTTTTTCTCATGTTCTTTGCTTCTTTGTTTTCAAAGTTCTCTCTAGATCTCATCCCAAATTATATATATATATATATATATATATATATATGTATATGTATATATGTATATATATATATATATGTACATATATATGTGTATATATATATATATATGTATATATATGTATATGGTTGGGTTCACGTGACACCAAAGGTTTTTTATGAAACCCGTAAGACTAATTTATATTCATTGATCAACTTTATAAGTTAATGATCTAATGGTCTAAAGTTGTACGGTGGAAATTTTGTGATTATTGAGAAGTTTCRTGACAATTTTGTGATTACGAATGGTAAGATTGCAGATCTAATCCAAGAATTGAGAATTAGTCTTACGAAAAACCCTTGGTTTCACATGATCCCAAGTATATATATATATATATATATATATGTATGTATGTATGTATGTATGTATGCATGTATGTATGTATGTATGTAAACCGCAATATATAATATGGCTATATGATCAAAATAGTCAATAAACTCTTTTTGTATTTTTAGGGGTGTTCGCAGTCTGGTTTAGGCGGTTTAACCCCTCAGACCACAAACCATACCGTAATGGTGGTTTATAAAATTTTTAAACCGAGCAATTCGACATCAAGTGCCCAAACCGGTTAAACCAGACCACGAAAAGGCAGTCTGGTCTGACCGGTTTAGGCAGTTTGAGACTTTAATGGACTTTAAATATTAACCTTAAAAAACATATATAATTTAAAATTTTAGATTAAATATCTATTTTAACAAAACAAAATATCTAAACAAATAAATGTAATAATTAAACAGCTCTTGAATACAAAGTCGAAGCAATCCAAATAAATAAATATATAATACATATTAGAAAACAAACAAATTAACAAAGTTACGACTCCATTGTGAGTATTGAGTAACAAATCCACGACTTCACAACCTTCAATAGTTTAATTCTTGAGTCTTGAGTTCTTGACCAAACAAAATAGAAGTCAAATCTAAGTTGGTTGAATCACTTGKTTGATGTCTTGATGATGTGCGCCGAAATCAAACCATGGATTAGAAAGATCGATAGATTGATAGAGTTCTTGAGGGATTTCAAAATTTGGAGACCGTCAATATCATATGTTTAATGGTTTTATGGTTTTAGGCCCATAAAAGGTTCCGGACCGGACCGCCAAACTGCCCAAACTGTCAAAAATGGTCTGGTTTGACTTGGTTCGGCCAGTTTGAGCGGTCCAACGGTTTTTTTGAACACCCTTAGTATTTTTTTTTTTTGTCAAGAATCATTTATTACTATTTGTTGGAAATTAACGTTCTTTCAAAAAAAAATTATTTCCATGAATGAGAATGAATTATTATTATTTTATATAAAAAAATTCTAAAAATGTATTGAGATGGTAAATTTAAAGAATACTTTAATAATATATTGATTGTTAAAATCTCTAAAATAGAAAATATTTTAGAGTTAACTGTAATTTTATTCTAAAAAATTATAAAAAAATCTGTTGAAGATGATCACATTAAATAATCTATCACCAACCTAACAGACGTTAATTAGAACTCTCTTGAATTGGTCCAATTGTTCGCATAACTCTTCGACCATTGATTTTTCTAGAGTAAACTAGGTTTTCGTCTATGTACTTTGTCAAAAGTTTCTAATTTCATCCCTCTAATGTAAAAGTTACGTTGATAATCGTATTTTATTTTGTTTCTCTTCCCGTTTATTTTTCTGGGGTATTTTTTTTGAAGTATATAATATWTATATATGGCAAATGCAACAAATAAACTCACACATCCTCCTCACCTATGGAGAGGTTTGAACCTCTGACCTCCTAGAAGGCCAAGGGCTACGATACCACTAGGCCAAATGCTATAAATATGACTCATACATCACCAAAAATTATAAATATGATTCTTATAAAGATGGTCATATAAGARCATCTCCAACAAATTCTGTAAAATAGAGAATCAAAAACGAAAGTATCTAAAAAAATTATGTTCATTTTTAATGGTTTTTTCATTCTGGAGATTATAATATAGAATACCTTTCATAAAATCTTATTTCTGTCTACTGTATGTTTAATTTTAAAGATTCTCAATTTCTCATTGGTACAAAAAAATAAAATATAATATCTCTTTCATAAGTAATCATTTTTGGAAAGTTCTTCAAATTTGGAGAATTTCACATCTCTTACTTTATCCATTTTAGAGAAGTTTTTAAGAAATCTATTTGAGTATGATCACGTGTATACAATAACTTTATAGTATTTATATTAGTATGATATTTATCATTAATATTAATTTTCACCATAATATTAATCATGGATATACTACAATTTCAATTCTACATACTTTAGTTTTTCTTTATTTTTCTTCATTGGGTTCTCAATTGATTTGGATGAYTTTYTGATTCGTCTCGATAGATTTCCCGATCAATCGCGATAAAGGTTAAAAGTGGTATGTTATGGTTTTACACATACAAACACGCACCATGTCAATKGATGGGTTCTTGATTAGTCTCGATCGGTCCCAATCGGTTCCTATTTGAATGAGAAAAGAGGGTACTCATTCTTCTCCCTCTGGTCGAGTAGCTTCACTCTTATTCGATCAATCTTGATGTGTTCTTGATTGGTCTCGACGGGTTTCCAATCCTTCACGATAAAAGATGAAAATGATAGTTTATGGTTTTACACACGAGTAAATAATAAATCAATTCATAGGTTCTCGATGAAAATTTAAGGTGGTAAGTTATAGTTTAACCCATATAAACACATACCAAGTCAATGAATGGATTATCGACCATTCTCGATTGGTCTTGATGGGTTMTCGATCAGTCTAAATGGGTGTTGGGTTATGGTGATGAAGAACGTGGTGCCTTACCACGTTAGATAAAGTGTCAAAGAAGGTGATCTCGAGTTACGGACTTACGATTCGAGCTGTTGTACTCACGCGAAAATATTCATAATGAATATAACACACACACACACGTGTGCGCGCATATATATATATATATATATATATATATATAATTTCACATAAAAAACTGTTAAAATGAAGAAAAAAACTATATCGAGTATATGTCATATTGAAGCGTATGAAATTCTCGTTTTCTTGATGTAATTTTTTTGATCAAACTATTAGTAATTTTTAAGATAATTTATTTTAAGCCTTTAAAGAGGTAAATTTGTTGAATTAAAAAAGGAAATAAAAGGTCAAAAAAGGTAGGCATGAATTGAAATTAAATGCATTTGTTACCCTGATCACCTTAATTAATAATTTTAATTAAAAATTATATTTAATGTGAATTGTTGGATCAAATAAAATAGAAGGCCGAGATCAGTCTTCACGTTTACAATGAAAATTGAGTTTGTAAGTGAACTTTCCCTATACACATATATACATATATGTGTGTGTGCATGTGTGTACCTCTATAATATATATATTTTTGAAAAGAAATACATTATATATTAAAATTAAACTTAAAAATATAATAATTAATTAATTTAATTAACTTAATATAACTTTTTTTAGACTTAAGGGACGTTTACCAAACACTTACTCGGTAAGCGCTTACCAGTAAAATTTAACACTATCATTTACTTACTGGGTAAGACTTTATCATGGTAAGAGTCGTCGCCCTTACTTACTAGGTAAGACTCTCGGTCCTTGTCTCCCTCTTATCGGGTAAGATTTTTGGTACTTACAATATTCATCCGATAAGGTAATGTGACTTGATAAGCGCTTACCAGGGTAAGCGTTTGGTAAACGACCCTTTAACTACGAATTTTGGTCTCTATAGTTTCTATGGTTTTTATGAAATTAGTCCTTTGAAAACAGATTTTAAAAAAAGAACGAAAATGCCCTCAAAATTAACAGAAGAATTGGATGGTCGTTAGAGTGAGATGCCAACTCGTTACAAAACAATATACCACAAATACTCTTGTATAATAAATGAAGTTTAGAGATCAATTTTATGAAAACTACCAAACCAACAAGACCAAATCCGTCATTAACTCTAATAATTACTCCATTAAATCAATCACGTCGATTTTATCCTATAAATTTAACTATAACTTTAGATCCTTTGACTTGGAATATAATTTATGAGCCCAAATAAATGTGACTAAATTGGTCGAGTTACACATTCTGAAGTATAAATGGCCAAAAATTAATCCTGGGTCGGGTCGGGACAGGTCTAAATCAAGCTCGGTCCCAAAATAGTGATTCTGTAATTGGTCCCAGCATAATCAGTCCTAATCCTAACCCAAATAAGAAATCCCGGTTAAGGTGTAAGGTGTATGAGGCTCGTGTTATGAGAACCAGACCCGATCCTAGGCCGGGTCCAAACTGGTCCTATATAAAAGAAATTAATTTTTATTTCTTACGTAGTTCTTTTTTGAAGTTTAAAAAAAATACAAAATTGTTGTTCTAATACACTTGAAAATATGTGATTGTGTTAATTAAATACACTAAAAAAATACGGTTTTTTTTTTGCCAGAATTGTGAATGTTTATGAGTTGGTATCTTCTTTCATACACCATATGACTTATATTAATGAATAGAAGGTAAACAAGACAATTAAATACATTTTATTATAATTTTGTAATTGACTTTCAATCAAATACATTTAGAAAGTTAAAAACACATTTAAAAATACATTTTTTTTAAAATAGCAAGTCCTGAACCGGTACCAATTCCCGGTCTTCCATCAGTAGTAGAGATGGCCAAAAACCGGTCCCGGGCCGGTCCCAATCGGTCCTTACATTTCTCATAACCGGCCATAACCGGTCCCGGCGTAACCGGTCCCGGTCTCGGTCCCGGTCGAAAATAATAGGACCGGTATAGGTACTCTATAACCGGTTATGGGCCGCTGGTCCCGGTCCCGGTCCCGGTCCCAACCGGTCCTTCATTAAAAAAATAAGATTTTTTTTTTTGATTTTTTAATGATATATATTTTTAATACATTATAAAATTTACAATTGGGTCACTCAAATACACTTTAAAAATGCGTTTTAATATAATTAAAATTACGTTTTCTTATAAAAATACATTATAAAATTATTTAAAAATATATTTATTTATAATATTATTTGAATTTTCGGGCCGGGCCGGGCCGGTCCATAGTCGGTCCCATAACCGGTCCCGGTCCCGGTCGGTCCCGGTCCCACGAAACTACCAAAAACCTTAACCGGTCCCGGTTTTCGGTCCCATAACCGGTCCTTACCGGTCCCGGTCCCGGGTCGATCCTTTGTCGGTCCCGGTCCCGGTCCTCCGGCGGTCCCGGGTCGGGCCGGGCCCATTTGGCCATCTCTAATCGGTAGTACTGAACGAGACCAAACCCATTTGGCCATCTTTATAATCTGAATTACGTCTCTTCCGTAGCCCATTAACTAATAAACCCTTTCTTAGTCTTAAAATTTAGAAAAAAACAATTTAATTATATTTATAGACAATTTTGATTCGAGCACATGGAAGTACCGCCTTCAAACTTCATCAATGTGAGGGTATCTTGGACCATTTTTAATTTTTTTTAAAGATATATAATTAATTTTTTTCCCTACAAACTTACATTTAATTTCAACATCTTTTTTATTTAAATATCACAACATGAATTATATATTATAAATATTTCACATATTTAGGGTCTGTTTGTTTTTTCAAAATTACCTCTTAATACCTCTGAAGTCTGATTCGTTAAGATGTTTGGATATTAAGAGCGTTTGTTTTATTTCTAAAATAAGAGCTTAAAAGCTCTAAATGTCCTCTGAAATTTTAAGTGGTAAATGTATCTCTTAATCCTAATCCGTCATCTATCAAACGGTTCTTATTTTGGGGGCTGAAAGAGATTTGTTAGCAAAAACTATTTATCTTTTATATTTTTGACCGATTCAGATTTCAGACTTTAGATGTAAAAACAAACACTTTTACTGATCCAGATTTCAGACTTCAAAACCACCTCTTATAAATCAGAAGTGAAATCAGACTTCAACATCTCTTAGAAAACAAACGTCACCTTAATAAAATATTATTATTTTAAAATATCTTATTGGTATGAGCAAAATATATATTTCTCTTTCATTGTAATCATTTTAAAGCATTTTCAATGGATTCTCCAAAATGGATAATGAAACTTCAAAATCTCTAAACAAGAAATATATTTAACTTCAAGATTTTAAATTTCAGAGATTACAATATTAATTATATCATAAAAATATTAAAATATTTCTTTCATCTACTAAAATGTAATTTCTCTCTACATATTCATTTTCAATTTTCTATTGTTGGAAATATGTTAAATAATATTTCTCTCTTATTATAATCATTTTTGAGATGTTCTCCAAATTTTGAGATTTTCACTCTCTCTCGTACTTTCTCCATTTTAGAGAAACTTGTGGAGCAGAAAACATACCCAAAATCCCAAAATCTATATTTTTTTAAGACCGTTTTGAGGAATTTTTTTGGAGATGCTCTTATAGTGGAGTTTTCTAAATTTTGAAGAGTTTCATATTCTCTCTCCTACTTTTTTCCATTTTAAAAAAAGATTTTGAAGAATATTCTAAAGTAAAATATCCATTATAGATGCTGTAATAAATTCTAGCTCAAAATGAAAGGACTCCAACTAACTAATGGTTTGAAATCGGCATTTGAAGATGGTGATGGATATACATTTCGTGTTTTCGTCCAACTCAAAGAGGTTGACTCCGAACAATGATTAGCTTTGTAAGGAGCCGTTTACCCAACGCTTTCCTGGTTAGCGTTTATCGGTAAGAGTCAACACTTTAACTTCATTTATCGGATAATAATTTAGTTCACTAAAACGACATCTTATGCATTTATCTGGTAGGCGCTTACCACTATTGAATACTAATCGAATACGACAACCCCTCATAGATTGTCAAATGGACAAATTAGTCATTTCTTTCACGTATTTCATCAAACACTTTCCGGGCCTTCAACCAAATTTTCGAATTGTGGTCTCGATTACAATGCCTTCATAGTTGCATCGGTTATTGAAATCTTTTATGAATACATGACAAAATGAATAAACGATTCGATGTCATTTTATCATATGATTAAAAGATTCAGTTTTGAGCCTCTAACATCTTACGTATAACTTCCGTTGAAGTACGAGTATGTCATCGAAGTAGTTTCACAACATGAAGACGAAGAAATAACAAATTAATTCCAACATGAAACTAGCTTTCGCCCTACTTCCCACTTCCCTCTCGATAGAGGGCAGTTGATCGCTTGCTTGCTTTGCTTCCTAACGTAAGGATCCTTGTCTTTAACGAGTCATTTTAACTCTCTCCAACGACTGTGCTGCTAGCAACGATTATAATATTAATCATTTACTGATAATTTATATCACATAATTTCAGTAAAATTTAAAATAAATAATATAATTTATATGATTATGACAATATAAACATACGACAATAGGAGGGAACAGGACATGATATCATTTTTTTTTGCGTATACTGTATACCAACTAAATACACAAACTTCGGACCAACCATCTTTTCTTCATACCAACTTTTTTTGATTTATATGGTTTCTGATTTTGTACGAACAATAGAATTATAAGAAGCAGAAACCTAAGGGCCGTCTACTAAACATTTACCCATTATGTATTTACCGGATCATTTATCTCATCGGAAGAATTTGGCAAGGATCGAGAATATTAACCAGTATTAGATCAACCAACTTGAATTGATACTTGTAGGGATCGTTTACTAAACGCTTACCCGGTAAGTAGTTATCGGGTAATTTTCCTCACCGAATAAACATAACAAGGATCAAGAATCTTACCCTGTAAGATCGATGATAAAGATGAAGAGTATTACCCGATAGGTGAAAGTGAAGACTTTTACATACATGTTGTCTTGTTTAATTTGATAAAAGAAATGTGTTAATTTAGGTATTTACTATAAGTTCAACGCTTTACCATATTCATTGAAAATATAAATAGAAGGGGTGGACGAGAATCTTCTTACAAATCCCTAATTTAACATATTGAAAAAAGTGAACAAATTGAAGATCGGATCTTTAGTTTCGTTTCCAATCACCGACCACCGCTAGTTTTCAGCTCCATCCAATGGCTCCGGCGGTGCATTTAACATTAATTGCACTGTTCATCACAGGCGCCGCAGCATACACCAATCACACTGTTGGCGGCAACGCCGGTTGGCTTTTCGATCCGAATACCAACACCTCCTCCGCAAATTACGCCTCTTGGGCAGCTAATCAAACCTTCGATCTCGGCGACTACTTAAGTAAGTGTGGTTTACAATCGGTGAAAATTGCTGTTGATTTTGATTAATTTGATTGTTCATCTGGTTTTGGTTGTGATTTGTGTGTAGTATTCAGGACGAACACGAATCAGACGGTGGTTTTGACTTACAACGAGACGACGTTCCGAAGCTGTAGCATTGACAACTCCTCAGATAGTGATACGTTAATTTACGACAAAGGAAACGTTGAGTTCGGCCAGCCGTTGACCGTCGAGGTTCCGTTGACGTTAGAGGGAGCCAACTACTTTTTCTCCAGTGCCAGTGACGGCATTCAGTGTGAGAACGGGCTGGCCTTTGGGATCAACGTGAGTCACGGCGTCGGACTTCCTCCGAGCCTCAACCAGCCTCCGCCGCCTGCCTATGTTGAGCCTCCGTCTAACGCTGATGGAAGCCTTACGCCGCCGATGACCATACAGCCAAGTGGCGCTGGATTACGCGTTGATGATAACGTGCGCAGGGCGGTATATTATGCACTCACGTTCTTTGCCTTTTTTCAAGTGTGAAACAGAAGAGGGGTAGGTAGATGTCGTGGTTTTTGTAATTTTCGGGGGCAAATTCGGAATCCCAAATGTTTTGTTTTGATGTGATACAATTGGAAAGTAAGTGGTGGGGTTAAATTACAATTCTTTAAACTTATGGGTTCAAAATGTAATTTGAACTGAAAACTTTTGATTTTTACTGGATTAATCCTGGATGATGTCATTTTTATTTGTAATATTTCGGATTACTCTTTCTTTATCGTTATCTCCACGTAGCATAATTAGTATCTTGTGAGAATATGAGAAACCAATACTAAACCTGGATTATGAGCATAATGAAGTGAATGCGGATGATATCGATTCTCAAAAACAGACATCGAAGTCCAAGAAGAATATTGATTCACAAGAGGAGGATTCGTCTCTATTGACGGTTAAGAAGATGAAAGATCTGTGTGTTATRATAACCGGGTTATCGATTATAAAAGTTCGAAATTGTTTTCAAATAATGATGATAAGTTGGGGGTTTATTTGGTTAATGTGCTTAAATTGTTTTTAAGCACACCGCCACATTATTTAATTGTTTGATTAATTGAGATATTCTTATATCTCATTGGGGTTGTRAAAAATAAGAGAAAAAGAAAAACCTAGTTTTTGTGTGTGTTTGGAGTCGAGGAAACAAAAGCCGAAAGGAAGAAAGAAGTTGATTATGTGATTATTATTTGAATAATTGTTGTGGTTCATCTGCATCATCTCTGTGAACATAAGGTGGGTTTTATTTTTGAGAAACRTCATTTATTATCTGTTTTGGTGAAATAACCGTAAGGTTTCATAAGTGAATACGTGGTGATTATATGCTATCTATTAGCAAWTTTTTTGGGTTTTGATATGATTCTATCATCTGTTTGTAATAAAGATGACATAATCATGAGATGAGTATATTTTGTAATAAGKGTAACATRATCAGAAGATTGGTAGATTTTGTAATAAGAGTGGCATACTTAAAAGATAGATAGATAGATTTTGTAATAAATATGACATAATCAGGACATGGGTAGATTTTGCAATAAGGGTGACATAATCAGGATATAGGTGTACTAGGATAAGAATGACATAATCAAATTCTKGAAAAATGATGATCTTTTGATCATGAGATTCTGTTATCGCATCTATATGATGCAATGRGATTGATTTTATCGCATAGGTGTGATACGATGAAATTGGGATAAAATTGAAGTGTTGGTTATCACATTCTTGTGATGCGACATGTTGAGTTTATCGCATCTATATGGTGCGACAAGTTACTGTTATTGCATCTTGTGCGATAAGGTGTGTTTATCGCATTTGTTGGATGCGACAAGTTGGGATGATCAAGGATGCGACAAAGGAAGTTGTCGCATATAAGTGATGCAATAAATTTGGGTTATCGCATCAATGAGGTGCAATAAGATTGATGTATTTTTATAATTTATGTGATAACTTGATTACTTATTTGTTTATTTGTGACAAGTTTAATATCACAATGGCTTTGATGCGATAAGATGAGGTTGTCTCATCATATGATGTGACAAAAAGAGGTTTGTTCGATAAAACAGTGTTTATTTGTTATTTATACAAATATGAGTTTTATAAAAGTGTTTTGGTGATTTTCACCTTGTAATAGCACTCAAAGAAAATTCTCACTAGACCTTATGATCTAACCCTCATTTTGGTGTTTTAAAATGTACATTATAGACCAAAGGCACAATGTGGATGAAAAGGGGAAGGGAAAGGGAAAGCATGAAAGTTTTATGATTGTTTGCATGTGGATTGTTGGGATGATTGATGTTTTRTACCTGAATACTTGTTATATATACAAGTCTTTTACTGAGACTATGTGGAAAAATTTGGTAGCTACTTTTGTAATGTAACTTTTGTATATTTTGGAATCGAATGTGTAAATTTGTATTTCATGATATATGAAATATATTGTTATATGCAAATGTGATTTTGGGTTGTTACAAGTTTGGTATCAGAGAYTGAATTTAAGAGATTTAGGTATTCAGCATGATGCCTACACTTAAACTGTATTATTTGCATATTAAGGGTCCCTGACATATCTAGAACCTTTGAAATAAATATGATGRGTTAAAAARATGATATGTAAAGTMAATTCAAATTAC
The DNA here is from genome assembly GCF_001531365.2 of Cynara cardunculus var. scolymus. Taxonomy (NCBI): domain Eukaryota; kingdom Viridiplantae; phylum Streptophyta; class Magnoliopsida; order Asterales; family Asteraceae; genus Cynara; species Cynara cardunculus. The sequence continues at coordinate 30,468 of NW_020201059.1, read as the reverse complement.
AACTGACCAATATAATCATGAATTTAAGGGTACATATTTGTGYTTGGATACCTTATTATATTTGGGGAATATGATTATGTAAATATTAAATTTTGTAAATTGACATATGGCAAGTCAATCTAGAAGTTCTGAAAGGATCGCCCTCATAAACCCAGATGAGAGAGAAAGTTCACTTAAAAACACTTATAAAAATCTACTAATGGGTCGGGGTAGAGGAAGAGGCCGAGGCAGGGACAGAGGAAGGGACGCGGAAGAGGAAGAAGTAGTCATCCAGATCAAGGTGGATCTATTCAAGAGAATGTTAATGAAGAACCAATTCAACATCCTGAGTATGTTACTCGGGATATATTAGCTGAAGAAATGAGCAAATTGAGAAATACCTTGATTTCTATTCTGGGAGTACCTGCTAGAGTGGAAACAGAGTGAGTAGAGATTAACCCGCAAGTCCAATTTGCAAATACAGGAGAGGGTGATATCAAGATATTTTTGACGTGTAAACCCCCAACTTTTTCTGGAGAAAGAGATCYCGTARAAGCAATGTGCTGGCTGAAAGAAATRRAATAAGTTTTCGATACAAGTGTTCTAATGAAGATAGTGTTCTAGACGTGCATYTGTAGAACAAGAACATCCCATGACTGAACCAAGCAACAGTCACCAAGATCAATCATGTTTCCAGAGACTGGGATCGATTTAGGTATAGGTTTAACGATTGAGAGTGAGCGATTGAGAGAGAYGTGCTGGGATATATCGATTGAGACACAACAACTACAATCGATTATGTTTCCAAAGGGATTGGGGTGAATTTAGATCTGGGTTTACCGATCGAGGGTGAACAATTGAGAGGTCGATTGAAGTACTTGAGCGATTGAGAGACCGATTGAGGTAGTTGAGCGATCGAGAGACCGATTGATGTGGAGTTGCTTGAGGATATCGACTGTGAGGTAAATAATCGGATAAGAGGTAATAAGTGGTTAGGTTATCACTTAACTTTTAAGAGGATAATAAGAGATAAGAGACTCTTAAAAGAATGAAAAAACAAAYAGTCTGAAACATAAGTGGTTAATCCTCTCCTTAAGATTCTTCTGAAGACGTCGATCAACTTGCATGTTCTTTTAAGTAAAATATAAATCTTTCAACAAAAGTATTTCTATAACTTTGTCTTGTTTTCCAACTTTGTCCCCCCCCCTAGCGATACACTTATTGGGTTGATACCATCTGTAATATCTCAAATCAACAAACTGTACCAGATATCTGCTTTGCCCACACACCTTGATTTACGATTTTAAAATACGAAAAGCTATCTGGTTTTTTTGTAAGGCAATCTTAGTTCTTCTTCCCAACCAACATCATATATTACACTATATGTGTCAACGAGTGTTRGTGGGGCACGTGTGCACTAGTTGCATCCTCTTGTATTGGTATTTGAGAAACTATTCTTTGCTATCAATAAGTTATTTAAATGTTTTAAATAGTTATATTTGATGATGTTGAATTATGAAAGTCGACAAATTGGAAGCTTATATAACGATCTTTAAAATGTACAAAAAAGGATAATATCTCTAAGGTTTTTTTTTGATATTAAATAAACAACTACATACAGAGATTTCATGTTCTAAACTGATGTGTAAACATTATCAAGTTTTAAGAGATTATCATTCTGTAATTTATCTGAGAAAAATTAAAATATTACTAATAACTTTTCATAAAAGTTTTACAAAAAGAATGTCTTAAGAAAAAAAGTTTGTTTTTATATTATAATAAAAAATGTGAAAGTGCTACATTATTGCAATATCAGAATGATTAGTTTCTAAAGTTTGATTAAAAAAATTGATTAGATATTTGTTTAAAGAAAAGTTATTTAAAAAAAAAATTGGATTTCATTAGTTTGGACGTTTAGAATGTTATTTTTATTGAAAAAGTGGATAATATAGAAATAGGGGATGGTCTGATAAAAAACTGTCAAATAAAATACGTCCCAAATCGAAATATCATAAGCACCGTCTACCCGGTGATAAATGAAGCATCCGGGCCCCTTTTGATCTCTCAGAAATTTTATGCAAAGGTTTCCTCGGGCCGGACGGAAACTGGCCCTCGAGTGCAAAGGAAGAGGCACCATGTTGGTTTGTTATGCAAAGGTTTCCTCGTCCCAAATTGAAACTCACACTTGATTCATGTTGGTTTGTTATTTCTTTTACACTATTGAATCATTTTGTATTGATTAGTGTGTCGTTCCATACTAATTTAACCATGTCATGCACAACAGAAGTCCATATGAAATTTTACACATGACTTGGAGCTTTTGTTCATATTAGTGGTCTCACTACTCGCTTGGACCTATGTACGTTGACCGGTCCATATGACGTCCTACCTGAGCCTGKAGTTTGTGTCACATAACCTATGTGAGTTTCTCGGTAAGCTCAGTACTCACCAATGCTTTACTTATGAGACCTCTTATATATGACCCCTAACTCACATTTGACCGATATGTATAGAACACCATTTTTGGCCGATTAACATCAATCCAAAAGTCGTTCTTTTTGTATTATTTTACTTATAAATATACTTGTCTAYTTTTTCGTACACTTAAATAATGTATCGTACCTAAACTCACTGATCGCATGCAATAAAATCATTGTGTTCTTACCTATTTCATGGCTGCAGGGCCTCATGCTTGTCGCATTTCGAGGGTTAACTACTCCATGTTACTAAATGGGYGTAAAAGAACATGAACTTGACATGCTAAAAAAGACCCTACCTGATGCAATTTTACTTGAATTCCMTTCGACACTTCCTAACATGCCCTACATAATCACAAGATATTATTCGAACTCTAAAATACCCCACATGTTTAATCGGTCCAAGGCCTCAAAACATAGTTTCTTTGTGGGGGTTGGGGCTAGAACACGTACTACTCGAAATAGGATCCTTGCTAAAAATGTACAACAAAAAWTAAAAGATCTACGGAGTATTCTTAATAAGGAAAGGATTTTTTTCATTCTTTTGTGCAAAAAAATGAACATGCATTTTAATTCCATTGATTCCGTAGGTTCTTAATTTTGTTTGATTAATGGACTTATCTATACTATATTATAAAGCATTTGACAGAAACTCTTATAAACTATTTTTTATGCATGAAGTACTATATATTGATGCATATTACTTAAAATTCAAGATTACAAATAAATTATGCATAATTACAATTTATTAAAGCTCCATGTTTGAATTCATGTAACTAACTGCGGATAAATATAATTAAATAGAGGATAAACGTCTAATTTTAAAATATAAAAATTCTAAAATATAATTAGGATAGTTATCGAGTTCTAACAAAATAATTAATTATT
>NW_020201059.1:0-24703 GCF_001531365.2 Cynara cardunculus var. scolymus | reverse complement strand
GTGTATCAAACCCTACGTTGAGACCTCAAGATATGATTTTAGGGATATTTAGACGTGCTTTTCTAAACTAGATATCTGATTGTTATGATTTGAAGTGTGAATCAAGTAATTTTAATTCTGGTTATCTCAAAGCAAATAATCAATTTCATTACATTAATTGTAATGAAATTAATTATTAAGAAAAGGTAAAGTTATTTTTTGTCCAATATTTTTACCTTGTCTTTTATAATCAGTGTTTTCATTTTTATTCATTAATTCATTTTATTCGTTACTTTTCTAACACTGTGTTTTGTAAGAGTATTGTTAGACAAAGTTGTTGATGTCCAGAATCTCCATGATGTAGACGACTAGTCTTTTATCATGCAACGTGTCAGCAGATTACAACATTAATATCGAAGCCTACATAATGCATATACAAGTTGAAATTTTATTTAAAAGTCATTTTTCGTGAAAATTTTACTATAAAAGTTGGACAGTTGATGATTTATTGATTTCAATTTTCTGATACATGTAGAGCAATAGCACAATAACCCATTAATTAAAATTATTAATTCATAAAACCATCTAACTTATCATAATAATACTTTGCATTATTAATTTAAGTTGATTTATTAAAATAAAACATACACTTACACAAATATGAACCTTTATTTAGAATAAAGTTTCAATTTAAATTTATCTTTTTACTCATTGTTGGTGATTTTAATGTCATCAAGAGTTTTGGTGTGATTGTGATTTATATGAGATCAACTAGGTGATAAGGCAAGCATAGCATGAGTATGAAGGTGAATGATGCAGAATGGTGATACATGAGAGTGAAATGTTACCTCTATCACCTTAGATTGACCATAACAAGGCGGTGGTTAAGGAGACCGACCCCCTTGTAGGGTCCAAGAGGCAGCAAACCCTGGCGCCTGACGGTGGTCTCGTTGACCATTCAATGGGCGAGGGCGGCCGAGGTTCGATCCAGCCCCTCAGAACCTCTACGGGTTTTAGAAGGGAAGTGCTTGTGAAATTTGAGTTTTTGAATATTACAAGTGTATTTCTGAAGGCAAGAAGCATTCTTTACTTAGTTCAGAGCGCTTATGAAGACTAAGATGCCGTTTACCAAATGATTATCGGGTCACTTACCTTACCGAGTAAGCATAACAAGGATTGAGAATCATAACGATAAAAGGCAAGACAAGGATCGAAAGTCTCCGATAAGTGAAGGTGGTGATTTTTACATGGTAAGTATTTACCAGGTGATAGATGCTTACCAATAATCCATTTAGATGGCCAAGAATTTCACCCAATAACATAAGTGGGGGTGGTGACTTTTGTCTGTAAGCACCTACCAAGTAAGCGTTTGGTAAACAACGTTTTTTAGTTCATGTTTAGAAGCTCTAACTTCATGGTTCAAAAGCTCTAAATTCTATTCAGTCTCTCTCATGTTTGATCTTATCATCTAGTTGTTATCAAAAAGCCTAACCAACTAGCAACCGTCGATCTCTCATATAAATATGTAAGATATTGAATCTAGGTAATATATATATATATATATATATATATATATATNTACAACTTGTCTAGTTTTATCATATCAAATCCAATCCAGTTTTGTCATGTGAAGTCTTTTTTGTGTATCAAACCCTACGTTGAGACCTCAAGATACGATTTTAGAGATATTTAGATGTGCCTTTCCAAACTAGATATCTGATTGTTACAACTTGAAGTGTGAATCAATTAATTTTAATTATGATTATCTCAATGCAAATAATCAATTTCATATTAGTTGTAATGAAATTAATTATTTAGGAAAGATAAAGTAGTTTCTTGTCCAATATTTACCTTAATTTATATATTTTTTACCTTGTCTTTTATAATCAATGTCTTCATAATAAGTGCAGACGGTTAAAACAACCATCAAGGAAGGTTGCTTGACACACGTTTTGCAGTTTTTTTTTAAATCTTACTTAACATTTAATCAAACAAAATGTAGAATAAAAAAGTTTAAGGAAAAAATAACGTACGCTTTAATTTAAATTGATTCCCCAGCATATATAACTGATCCATTTTTCTCGAGACATACCGATCCACTAATATGTACCTTATGTTAGCATAAACCTATTTTAGAAACAAATGAATTATGAGAATGCATATGGGGCATTGGGTAAGTAGGATAATTCCAAGTTCCATTTTTTAATCTGAAGTTAAGAATAATTTTAACCGATGAATACCTCATACAGATTGTTACACTTGCTTTTAAGAGAAATGAACCACCCACACTCAGATCAAATCACTTACACACGTAAAACTTTATTTATAGCCACATTAAAGTATTGTCAGACAAAGTTGTTGACGTCCAAAATCCCCTTCATGTAGACGACTACTCTTACCGTGGTAAGCACTTACCAGGTGAATTGTTGTATACAATGTCGTTTTGATTGGGTAAAATTTTATTCTGTAAGTAAATAATAGTGTTAAGTTTTACCGGTAAACACTTGCCGGGTAAGTGTTTGGTAAACGACCCCTAAACCACGTGTAAAATTACATGTAAACTCACATGTAATTTATGTGACTTAACACGCGACCTAAGGTCTTGAGATAAGTACCTCTGCATTTTTTATATTGATCGTGTTCTGTAATCACATTACATGTAATTTAACTGTTTTTTTTATATTCTGATATTTAAACTCCCTCTTAAATAGTATTATTTAAAGATTAAAAATAATTATATTAAAATAAAARAAATCTTTAGAATTGACAATTTAAGCAAAACAAGTAACGGACACAACAAGGCAAGAATTGAACGTTACATTCACCTCCCTCGTATCAAATTCATCACAGATTCTGCAAGTCAAGCAATTGGACTACACCGACCCCATTTCCCCCATTATTATGCATCTGTAAAACCAATCTTTCAGTYGTTGTGGCCACCAATACAACGAAGCCGATTGCGACTTCTAGAGAGAGAAACCCACACAAGAACATATCCCTTTTCATCTATTTTCAATAACAAACGGTATATTTCTATTCTTTTCTTTCAGTTGTTCTCTTTGTCAAGTTGAAACTGTAGTTGATTTCATTTGTTTACTGTAGTTTTTGTTTTCGGAGAGTTGAAGTTTGTAAAAAATGGGGTTGATTTCTGGAATACTGATGGGGACTATATTTGGGATTGCGATTATGGCTGGTTGGCGTCAGATGATGAGGTACCGAAGCAGTAAACGAATCGCTAAGGTAATCGTTTGTTAAGCTTCTTAAATATCTACTTGTGATTCTGAGTATATGTTAATCAATTTGATTGATTGTCAGGGTATTTTTTTCTTATTGATTTTGTTGATGTTAGGGTTTAATATACTCTGCAATTGTAACTTAAATTTACCATCTGTAAGAGCTGCATGACTGGAATTAGATGATGTAGTGATCATAGATTGTGATCAAGAAATGGTTTATTTTTACTAGGATCTAATAAATGGGGATAATGTAAATCAATTAAAGAAAGATAAAACGTTGGAATTAGCGGCCAGGCTGATAATAGATGGTGATTTTTAGGGCTTCCAAGTTGCGATTTCTCTTGAATGGAACCTGATATGATTGTGTGCTTCTGCAAGTCTTGAGTGTAATCTCTTCTTTATAAATGAGAGGGGGACATTTGACTTTCCGGTTTTTAAGTATTTAGTTCTGCGGTAATTTGGGTTCTGTTACAAATTTAACACCGACATATTTCTAGTGTTTGTTAAGAAGTTTAACAGTTAAGGGTTTTATCTTGGAAACTTACTGGATTAAGTACTGTTGAAGATAAGTAGATGTTTGATAGCAACAGTCAAACTGCATTTCTGTTTGGGAGTGGAGATATAATATAGGTTGCAGTGAGAGTGGAGATATAATATAGGTTGCAGTGAGAGTGGGGTGTGTGGTAGCTGATACTGGAGCTTTGTTTCTCTGCAATTATTTATTTATATTAATTTGTAAATTAAATATACTCGTTTAGTATASTGGAAGTGGTGTTGTCCTATGGTTGTGTGCTCCATCTCTGGACAAACATCTGTAGCATGGGCAGACTTGATTGTGAAAACAAAGAGTTATCAGTCGGTGTACATATGGTTTGAACGGAAGGTCAAGAAGCTGCCTATGTCGTTGTAAGGAAATAGTGAAACCTATCATTGTTTGGTAATTCTTGGCGATCCATATGCTACTCGAGTATTATGTCAACATAACTATTTGGCAGTTGAGATGAGTGTGTTTACTGAACAATGCTACTACTTGTTATAGCATTAAATTGAAGTTGCATTCACGATAAAGTTTGAGGTAACCTCTGGTTTTGCAGCATTCAAATAYCTTTCTTTTGAGATGAAATGATATTGGCCATATTGAGATACTTTGTTTCTTCCTCAGGCAGTGGACATAAAGCTCCTTGGATGTCTCAACAGAGATGATCTGAAGAAAATCTGTGGTGACAACTTTCCTGAATGGATCTCTTTCCCTGTTTACGAACAGGTTAGCACTTTCAATATATACATAATTGCTTAGTTAGTCTTTTACATTCTTAGTACTAAGCCATTAACATAAGCTCCCAAGTCAACCTGCTTCTTCATCTTCATTCGCTTAGGTGCTTTTATCCATTATCTGAGTGGTGGTCTGCTGAAACTCAAGAATTAGTTTCATATCGCTCAAGCTTTTATGGAAGTCTTTCAAGATGTTTTTTAAGTTCTTKTCCTAAGCTGAACTAAGCAGCCTACCCCCCATTTTATTACTATGAACCTCTTGTAGTTTAAKGAACCTACTCTCAATCCAACTTACTGCCACATACGATGCCGATCTTGAGAATGTTCCAATAATATGACTTTGTACATGTTAAGTTCAGGCCTTCAATTTTAGTTTATAGTTYGCTTGCTCATGTCTCTTCCAAAGTATAACCCCATGAGGCTCTGGGAATTTTTTTTTTAATTTTATAAGAGGGGACTTGTAATCCCCAACAATTTCAAGGGCATGGCTAGCATTACTCAAGGAACTAAACAAAGCAGCCTATAAAGCCATGGGCTGTTACTAAATTGCTTGTCTTTATCAAATATCCAAAATTTATGTTCYCTCTCAGCATTTATATGCAGCGAGTGTACTATAAGGATTCACCAAAGAGCTTGTCTATGATATTTTATGTCAACATTGTATAATTCTTGTGTGTTCAATGTGTCTCATCTAAAGCTTTGTGTTTCAGGTGAAATGGCTGAATAAACAATTAAGCAAACTCTGGCCATATATTGCAGAAGTAAATTCTCTACCTTGAGTATTTATTATTTCCAACTATATATGTTATGGGATTTCTTTACTCCTTGCTCTTCTGTTTGTGTACTTCCTTCCTTGAATAATACCTAGTCAGGTGGCCCAGCTTGTACACTTCATGTTCTCATTAACTTCTCCATTCAGCCTGGTAAAGGAAAACAAAGTTATCTGGTAGGCAGTAGGCTAGAAATGAACCCAAAAAGTGGTGAACCACCTCCGTTTTCCAGACATGGGTGATATCCACACTCTCATCAATAGCCRATCAACTGGTCAAAAAAGATATAACTTAACTTTAATTCTAAGGTCTTAGATAGTGTCTTAATTATTAGAACTAGAAGGGTACTTTCACAATGCAGCGAGATATATCTCGATTTTAATGTTTCATTTTATTCCGTCCCTATAGATGCTTTAATATGGTTTTTATGTGGTTYTGAGAAAGGGATAATGTATTTATTTTTGAATAAAATATAAATTTGAAGATATCATAAAATTTYGAAAATAAATATATCAATATTAGTATCAAATTAACTATTTTTATTATAATTTAATTTAGTTTTTATAACGAAGTAATTTATTTTTGATTTAATAATATAATTTTTTATAAGGATAATATAATTAAGTATTTTGTTATAACTCAATGATTATCCTAATTATATTTTAGATCTTTTATATTTAAAATGAAATGTTTATCTTGTATTTGACTATATTTATCTCCAGTTACTTGCACGAATTCAAACATGAAGCTTTAATAAGTTGTACTTACGCACAGTTTATTTGTAATATTGAATTTTAAGTAATATGCATCAATAAACAGTACTTCATGCATAAAAATGGTTTTCTAATAGTTTTTGTCAAATGCGTTATAATATAGTATAGATAGAAGCTTTAGTATTCTTTTGATTTTCATATAAGACATAAAAGGTTTCAACTTTATAACTCTGTTAGAACTTAAATAGTTCTAGTACTAGGTCTTTAATGATTACAACAACCACTCTTTCTGCCTGATCTAGGTAAGGTAGGCAAAATGTACCCAAAAGAAAATATAAATTGATGAAACCTGATGAAAAACATGAAGAGGTGAACCTGAGGGTTCCTGGACACTGGTGATGCTCACACACTTCCATCAAAACCAATCAATGGCTCATTAATGCTTTATTCTGCTCCTTTTGTAAATTTGAATTAATWTGCTAACAGTTATGACCACTGTAAGGAAAAATTCATTAGTTGAAGTTTGCACTGAGCTGCTCCCCACCATCCTTCYCAAATCTTTTGGCCAACATCCTTGGCACATTACTAGCCTTTACAAGTACTCTGTTGAAGAAACACTAATTGGTGCTTCTATGACCAACACCTTTCTCGTTTTCCATCTTCCTCAAGATCTTTATCGRAACAGTTTCTTAGGGGTAATAATGTTTCAAATTTAGCATGAAAGTTGTGGTATCTTATTAATATATATTTTCTACATGAGTGCYCTCTCTCCTGTAGTATTCTGATTATCTATTTACAGTATTCTTTTGTGAGTGTCACTGGGATCATCACTATATCTCTGATTTGAAGTAGTTTGTGGACTAAGATGATATTCGACAATCGGGCTGAAGTACTTTGCGGATTAAAATGCTTTTGCTGTACAAAATAACAAAAAAACTGTTCTCTCAAGATTGAAGTGTCATTTGGAGTTGAAGAGAATTTTGTGTTGAGAGTTGTAGATGGTGTATCTCAAAGAAGCACATATTTTTCAAGTGTAAGTGGTGTAGCCGTGTAGAGGATGTAGAGATGGCATAACATGGTGGGAAAATAATCCACTTAATTCAACAATAGGGAAGTACACCAGGAACTTATTTTAGTTTTTAATGGTAGTAGCTTATCTACTAAACATACTGGAGGCTCCTTAAATTGTTAATTATGCAGTTCTTGGTCTTGCTTTTATATTTTCTCTTGTATTGGGTTCTTAGGTTGAATGCATTCCGAGTCAAGTCTAATTTTCTTAAATTTTACATTTGTAGGCAGCTAGTATAATAATTAAGGAATCTGTTGAGCCGCTATTGGAAGAGTATCGTCCAACAGGAATTTCATCGTTGAAGTTCAATAAACTGTCGCTTGGAACTGTGGCACCAAAGATTGAAGGTACCATCTACATGCAGTCCACATCTSTTACGAATTTCCTTACATACATTGGTGCTAAGAAGCACTAAAAAATTTCCCTCCATGCACATCGTTCCCTATTCCGTATACTTTATGCTTCAACTTATTTGCTGTTTCAAATGTGTTGATGGTTTTAACTTTTAAGTGTCACTACCTACCGTCAAAAGGGGTGAAAAACAATAATTTGAAAGAGAAGATGAATCGTTGYGGTATTTTGGAATTCACTTCATCTACATATTTAAAAGTCGCAACAAGTTGGTGAAGTAGAAACTAGTCATTGCAGTTACAGYTCCAAACTAGTTGGGGTTGCTAGACACTGAAGTGGAAGACATTAGAAAATAAAAATAGGATTTGGAACATAACAACCATCCTTTGACACTCTTTATCTATATCCAATTCCTTTGCTATCTTTCCTTGACTACTCCCCGTGTTAATCTTGGCTGTCATCTCCTTATATTGCCACCATCATCTTGATGTAAGTCTCCAATTCCTACTGTTACATCCACAATCCGTGWAGATAACCAAAACATCTTAAATTGATGTAGCATGGGGTTCTCTTTAGTCGAGTATATCCTCATTTCTCATGCTTTTTCATGCATGTGTGCCCTAAAATCCTACTCAACATTCACATTTACTTAATTCCTCTGGTATACATGTCTTGAGGCGGTGCCACATTCTGGCCCATTAGTCATAGTAGGCCTCACTGTTTCTTATTGAAGCCATCCTTATACTTCAGTGAGATGTTAATGTTATACAGGAGTAATAGTGTTTACTACCACTTCATCCATTGTACCCTTTCCCTGTGACTAGCATCTTCAACACTCCTCAGCAATATAGCCTAGGTACGTAAAGAGAATATACATCTTGTTAAGTCATGTKTGCCACACACCACTATCTGTACCATTAAAGTCACAGTTCACATACATTGTTTTGGTCTTGCTTGATCGAAACTGCCAATTCAAATTGTTTCAACAACTTTGGTTTTTTATCTATACCTGACCTAGTCATATCAATTAGCAAAAGACATCGAGAAAATCTTGTTTTCTGTAACTTATGTAAGGTCTTAGTGCTAACAGATCGAGACAATCATTTTCAAGTAGGGAAATCACCCCTGTCCACATACCCTCACAGCAGTCAGTGCTTCATTATATACATTTCAGTCACATTAACGTACTCCGTGAGATTTCTTCTCGAGGGCATACCACATAGGGCTCCTTGACACCTATTGTATGCCTTCTCCAGAACAATGGATACCATATGCACATCCTTAGGTTCGTCTCTGTATCTTCCCACAAATTGTCCGGTCATATAGCCTTGGTTGTCAATTWTCCAGACACAAAATCAAATTAAAATTCGGAGATGCTTACCATTTCATCTAGGATCCATAAGCTGATGTATGATTAGTGGAGAGATCTGGATGTCTGTTTTATTCTTGAAAATCAGAAGCGATGTATTATTCCTTCACTTGTAAGGTATATCTTTGTTCTAAATATGCTGCTAATAACTATTTAAGTCATATATGATAAGGCATCCTCTAAAATAACTATTATTAGGTTTACAAATATTGCATACTTTCATAGKTTTAGGATTCTTCTTCACCTCATACTCTTATCTTATATACTAGCACTCTATATTTGTGTCTTCAAGTTCACCAATATTCACTCATTATATCCACAAAGAACTTAAGACAACTTGTAGGTACCCCATCTTCACTTGCTCCAGTTATTTGGTATAAATTGCTTCCAGTTGAGCTTCTTCTTTTCAGTAGTTTTATTCATCTCTATGCTCTCGACACAGGGAATTTCCTTTTTGCCTTAATGCTCTTATGTAGTATGTACTACTTTATCGTGCACCAGGTGTCCTTAGACTGATATTTACTGTCTTCAGTTTYAAGGCACAACTTTGTCAATTTTGGCTATAAGACCCTTTTGTCATTTTATATTTAAAACTTAACAAGATTATCCTCTTTTGAGGTTCCATTGCCAAGTATTGTCCTTGATGGCTTGCTCTAACCTAACACTCAGCCTATAATGGATGGTGAACATTATGTGCAAAAACACACTGAAGGAAATGGAATAATGATGTTGTACGTTAGCATGCCTACAAGGTAAATAATGTTTATTTGATAAGGACTCAAAGCTCTTTTGGTGAGAGYTGGCTTGGGAATTTTGGGTGTTGTCTCTAATGTGCCCATGGGTTTGATAGGAAATTTAAATGTGGTTGCTTTCATAAGAAGTCTTCTTGTAGAAATGATAGCCTGGGCCTTGGCCTTGGCCTTGTTCTCTCCAAAACTTCAGTAACTAGTTGGTGCAAACTTTTTCAGGACGATCGCATACTTTCTGGAACTATGGTAACCATTAGGTACTTATTTTATGTCTRTGTCAAGGTTATAGAGTTGTCTTATCTTCTCCTGGGGTACAAGGCGCCACTGAGCGGCAAAGTGTTGTCGTGCGTGCCATTGCCTTGTGAATTATTGCACTCAAAGTTACATGGAGACTTGGAGACAAAGGGGAGAGATAGATAGCCCAAAGAGAGATGGACTAGAGACCAGAAGCAACAGACAGGCTGTGGGGTTGCTATACTTACTTGTTTGAGTTCTCTCTTTGTTGTCGGCCTTTGCGAGTTTGCAATGTTTTAACACGGCGAAGATGCTTCACATTATTGTCCATACTGAATGCATCCTTAAACTTTTCAGAAATAGTTAAACTCCCRTACTGGTTCCATTCTAGTCTTTTATTAAAGACTAAAAAGTGTTACAGCCATRATCAACTATAAAACAATAAAAAGACCCTCAAGTCTTTACTTAGGCTATAACTCATAGGTTTTTTCTAGGTTTAATACCAATATTTGAAGTCTAGAAATATGAGTTTTTCTAACKAGGGAAATGTCTTTTCCTAAAGAAGTAATCAATATAACCATGTGCATAATGCATCTCAAAGGAACAATAGCACATATTAGRGACGAGCCATTACCTAGCATGAATGGTCCTGATGTATATATAGCATGCAAGAAAAAAACATCAAGTGTAAAGTGATGGATCGCTTAGTTGATAAACAAGTTTACAATCTGAGAGGAGAGGTAGGCAGGGGTATATTTTTCCTCAAACTGATTACTTTGACCTTTACAAAAATATATTTTCAGATGCTCCTAAGTGGCGAACCTTCRGAGAAAACACTAATTCTGAACTGGATATGGACATGTTCTTGATTGCTGTCTTGCTGCATTATGGTTTTAATGTAGAAAGTACCATTAACTAACAAAGTTTGCTGTTAAAACTAAATCTTGGAAGGAATGAAGCAGGAAAAAGGAGAAGAAAGTAGCGTAGGAAAAGATGGCMTCAGGTTAAATTTTTCATCATGATTTGACCTGCAAGAAAAGATTTAAAAAAAGTCAACACAATTAAACATGTTATTATTAGATTAGTTCCTTATGTGAAAAAGACTCGTCATAATATTTTTCTTCAAGTGCTCTGGCTTAACAGGAAAACTGAACCTGATAGCRGATTAATCTAGACATTTACATATGTAAATTTGCGTCACAGGTTGACGTGCACAGATTTGAAAGTGCTTCAAGGAAACTCCACATGTATGATTCTATATTTTATGAAACATGTGCCTAAATTGTGAAGCACCATCTAGTGCATTGCTGCTGTGTCTGTATGTACTTTATGCTGCTTATGCAAGTAAAAAGATATAATGACTTGTACAAAATTTACTTTTCAAGTTCATATAATTATGTAAATGTTCAGGTATCCGCATTCAGAGCCTYAAGAAAGGTCAAATAACAATGGACATAGATTTGCGTTGGGGTGGGGATCCAAGTATCATTTTAGGAGTTGAAGCTGCAGTTGTTTCTTTACCAATTCAGGTGGGTATGTTTATGATTCAATTAATTATCTTCTGTCATAGTGTTTGTGAATGCTAATAGAAGATTATTTTTTGTGTGTTTGTTCTTGATTGCTACAGCTGAAGGATCTTCAAGTTTTTACAGTCATTCGTGTTATTTTCCAGCTCTCCGAGGAAATTCCTTGCATCTCTGCTGTTGTTGTTGCTTTACTTTCTGAGGTACAATGTATGATTCCATCAGTTTGCTTAACTTACATAGGAACATCCATGGTTTTAAAAGGCGGACCGGGCGTACGCCTCGAGGTGATGCTGCCCAAAATCGCACCTGAGGCGGCGCGTCTCAAGCCCCGGAGGGGACGTATGCCTTGGTGGTCTGAGGCAGGGGAGAGGTGTACGCTTCTCTACAGAGGTTAAATTATTTAAAAAATGACTGAAACCTTCTTGAGTTCTTCTTTGAAAACCTTTGTGAGCTATTCTCTGGATCTCCTAAGCCCTACCTGCTACTTGTCTGTTGACCTTTGTGAGTTCCAGTTTTCTTCTTGCGTTTTCTTTGTCGGTTCTTCTCCGGTTCACCAGAGTATCACACACACACATATATATATATATATATATATATACACACACACTTCTTTGTTATTTAGTCTCTAAAGGCCCCTTCAATCTTCCACGTGTCATTGTCACAGTCCCACTTCCACTCCCACTTTGTTGACATATAAGTAATTTCACATTGTCTTGTCATGTGCATATCTGAAACCCTTGTGTATCCATCTTCGCCCTTCTTCTTTTCTTATTGCTAGTGTGTGTCGTTGTAGCAATCGATAGGGTTACTCCTTTGTGAGAAGCACATGAGTTCAAGTCATGGAAACACCTTTGCAAAAAGCAAGGGAAATACAATGTACTAGCACTACTTTTTCCAACACACACAAACACGGGGGAGGATTGGGCACCTGGGAAGGGACACTTATTTCTATGGTTTCTAACATGTTAGCCTTGATGTCCCTGGGGCATCACCATCTCCTGTAACATGAGAAAATCGAATCCTGTTGGTGATTGAACACTTCCAAATGCTAATTCTTTTGAAACAGTAGTTCAAAAACGTGAAGTCGTGAATCTCTATTACGCTATTGATAGAACATGGAACAGGATGTTTGGATGGGTGAATTTGATGTATCGGAAGAAAGTAGCACCATAACTTTTTATAATGTTCTGTTGATGTTCTTCTGTTGTATGCTGTGAAACTTAACACACAATTCTTCTGTTCTAACAAATCCTATAACTTATCAGCCAGAGCCAAAAATTGATTATACATTGAAGGCCGTTGGTGGAAGTTTAACAGCCATTCCTGGACTTTCAGATATGATTGATGTAAGTTCATTTATGATGTGATTAGTGTTGGTCATTAGCTAATTTCGTCTAAGCCATCGTCATGCATGCTAACCTACTTGTTGATGTGTAGGATACTGTAAATACGATAGTTAAAGATATGCTTCAATGGCCCCACAGGATTGTTGTTCCCATTGGTGGTGCAGGTGTGGATACAAGGTAACAACAGTTCTCAATTTAACGAATAAAAACATTCTCCCTTGCTCTTTTATCATGCATGATTGTTATCTAATCCYATGTTCTCTTCATCAAAAAGGGCTGGACTTAGACTTAATAGTTTATTTCTGTATCACTTCGCATTGCATCACTCAAAATATTTGAGGAAGAGGCTAATTATCATTTCCTGTTTCCATTTTATGCAGTGACCTGGAACTTAAGCCACAAGGACAGCTCACATTAACGATTGTGAAGGCAAATAATTTGAAAAAYATGGAAATGATAGGAAAGTCTGATCCTTATGTGACTGCATTTATTCGGCCACTTGAAAAGTTTAAAACAAAGGTCGTCGATAACAACCTGAATCCTGTTTGGAATCATGTACTTCAGTTAATTGCGGAAGACAAGGAGACCCAGTTTGCTGTATTTGAGGTTAAGCTTTTCTTCTGTCTGCTTTCATATAGAGCCTGGTTTTACGATTACAGAATCGTTCTGGTTTCTTTGGTTCTTAAATAATTTGTCCTAATGGCTATCAATAATCTTTGCTATACGGAATACCTCTTCTCTGAAGTGTTGGAGTTACTTTGCTACTACCAAATTGTTACTCGGCAGTGTTGTAGGGATGAAATGGGTGGGTTTTACAGGCCCTTGTATTGGGCTGCAGTTTATTCGAGGTGATATAATAAATGTGGTCCTAATATCTGGAATTTAGAACATTATTTTGCTGTTGATTGGTAGAGCAGGAACGAACTAAACTATGTGATTTGCAGTCGTRAGGATTTGGTGCCAGTTTTCCTTGGGGACATCATATGTGCTCATAGCATCAGCTACTTAGGCTAAATTGTGGTCAAAGACTAGAAAACCAAATCTCTTAGTCATATGGGAAGAACTTTGCCATGCTAGATGGCCATTAGTCTAACTGTCAACTGCCTAATGCTGTGCTAGCTGGCTAKCCCCACACTCAATGGGATGCATCGCAATTTAGGCTGCATAGTAAAGGCCCAACTGGATTGTCGCTTGTCCATGTGCATTCCTAACACTTGTCCAACTCGTGGGTGGGTCTTTGCTYTGCCCAAACCCACAACTGTTTTGGAGTGAAGGTACTTATTTGAAACACCTACCAGGTTTATGATCAAATGGTAGTTAGTCATTTGCCTAGCCGGCGATGACACATCCATCAGATGTAAACCATGTCACAATCAGTGGAGATTATTAACAGAGTAAGAAACCACTCCTACAATGGYGCCCTTGTGGGAGGGGTCTTACCAATACACATCGGTTTCTCAATGTACCAAATATGTCGCATCTTCTATCCCAACTTGAATTAGTTGATCCAAAATGTTGTGAACAGCTTGTCAAACTATTCGAGCTACTGCCAGAGCCTCTTTTGCTTGCTTTCCACCTGCATCAAGTGAATCTTGTGGGAATGACCAAATAAACTGATATATAGTTAGGTGAACTTTCAAGCAATACGGAAGCTTGAATTAGCAAGCAGAAACCCCTAAAATGGTACATCAGGATTTAGGATTAACTTGATGTACCTTCTTGCTATCGAATATTGACCTACCAAAGTTGTGGAATTAACTTTAACATAACTGGGTTTGACATTTATTCTCRTACTTCTTCTGTCTTTTTGCCTTGTTCGAATTACTTTAGCCATCTCAAACTATTCTGTTTTGAACCTTGCAACCAACAAGCTGTATGGCATGCATTAGCCCTGTAGTGTCATGGATGCTTYTCCCAAAAATTGGATTTAACCTTAGATTTGGCAATCATCGGCAGCAGGGAACTTCATTTCTGAACCCGTCTAACTAAACACCAATCCTCTGGCTACACCAAGTATTCGGGATAAGCATGTGGTTTTGGAATGAAGACTGAAAATTTAGAGAAAAGATCTATTTAGAGAAAAAATCTACCACTATAAAGATCGAACTTATTCCATCCACGTTTACTGAACATGATATAGAATGCATCATTACTAGTTACCAATGCCTCTCAAAGAACAGATCGAGGCTATGACACCAATCTCTTTTTCCTTTTCTTCCCTAGTTCATGAACTTGACACACAATCAAGATTTAACRCAGGCTTCAGTATCACCTTTTAGTTTAGTTATATGAGCAAGACAACAGAGATAATAGTATCCCCCGAGGAACATGACATTTGCCTTGTTGAAATACGAGCCTTGTATGTTCAAATGACCTTCTAAAGTCTTTATACCATAATGTCATCTGGTATGCTACAAATAAATCTATAGTCATAAAATTCTTCACTCATAAGTTTAGAATATATATGGTTAGTGTGTTTGACGGACCAAATGACATAACAAGAAACTTTATGATCCTAACCTTGTAGGATATCCCATTTTGAGCTACAATTTCTAACTTACTACTACTCGGACAGCTGATCCACTATGATATCGTTTCTTGATCGGAACTTTGTTTATATCCTTGTAGCCAGAACATTTCTGCAAATAGCCATCTTGTTTGTTTTGAGACAACAAAAGAGCCGTGATGAGGAGCCCTACACAGCTGCAAAAATTTGACTTGACCAGTTCATTCAACTGTATCTGTCAATGTACACTCAGGGTGATATCTGATGGAGACTAAGATCAGGGGGCTTATTGACAGAACCCAGTCGGACCACGAACAACTAACAAAACCATGTAAATTACCTGGCTGCTAACAGTGGAACAATTCTACAGCATTCAGAATTTGATACTGTTTTTATAGCAACCTTGTTTATAGCTTGTCCCCAGAACTTACAAATAGGATGCCTATTTGTTTTAAGACGACACAGGAGCGYGATAAGGAGCCTTACGGCTGCAAAATTTTCGACTCCAGTTCATTCAACTGTATCTGTCAATGAGGGTGATATACAATAGGGACTAAGAGCAGGGACTTGACAATGAATTCCACTCGGACCACAGACAAGCAACCAACTTTATGTTCCCTCATCGTCTAAATTTATATATACAAATCAGAAAATCTGGTTTTTCCCATGTAAACAGTCTGAACACCTAAGGGGTCACCTTTGGAACGTACATTCATTTTCCCAAGATGATATCAAAGTCATACCAGGGAACAGCCATCAAATTACACTTCCTTATCCATCCTTCATATCTATTTTTGCAATACAGTTCGGTTGCTGATTAAAATTCACAGCTTTAATCTCGGAAGAGTTCTGGCGAAAATCTATCTTAAATTTGATCCTTCTCAAATATAATGGTAAGGCATAGTAAGATCCATCGGGACAACACCAAAAAATATCATGTAGATTACGAGTGTAGCAAAAATGTGAATGCTCAGGTGATTAGATTCACAGCTTTAGTCTCGRAAGGTTGGGTGACACCAACTGGCAGAAACCGAGTCAACTCTAGTTGATATGGTTTGGTGATATCCAATGTAGAAATTTAGATGCATGGGTTGTAAGATGAGGTTTGTAACATGTTACATTAACATAAGGAGGAACCTTTGGATGCATTGATTAGTAAGAAAAGATTTGAATCCAGAAGAAGGTGCAAGGGTTATGCTGAGGAAACCAATCAAGTGAGATTTTAGTGAATGCAACACAGAAAAGGAGTTGCTTTTGAGAATGTGTGGAAGGATGTTCTTCATGTTCATGACCTCTAGAAGGTCACCTCATAATCTTTTATCACTTTCGTCCCTACCGTAACTAGTTTGAGATAAAAGGCTTATCGTTCATGGTAAGCAAGTGCGGTATAGTAGGGGTTTTTCTTGGCTAAATAGTGGTTGAGGAACCCTTCAATTACCAGATTTTAGTAGAATCTATCTTTGAAGGCTGTACAAAGGTCGACTGAGCTCTTCACTTAATGTGAAGTCTCAAGTTTGCTTTTCCCTATGCCCCTGRTTATCAAGCAACTAACTGTTTACAGAGCACATTGGAGATTGGAGACATAGACGAAGATCTACCTAGAGGCGATTTTATAATACTAATTTTTAGGAGATGTATTGATGTGTCATCTACTTGTCAAATCTTTGAGGGTATATTATAGACCATTTTATGTGTACRTACTATAGAGTATTGTGACACATGTGTCTTAGCTCTGAGAACTCRATAATTATTTCGATAAATGGGGTCACATAGCTGAACTTCCTCAAAAAGGTGGAAGACCTTGAAAATTGACGTGCTTCATTGGGTGTATTGATCTAAATGAGATTCTRTTGATAATAATAAGCTTTCATGAAGTTTATGTGCTGAAACAGCATAATCTTGTCTGTTAAGTTTTGATTTTTTTAAATCCTTGTTGATGGTATTTTAATCCAGAGAATTGGTGCTGTCTTTTAATTGTGCAGCGATTCCCACATTTGTGACCTTCGTGTTGTCATGGTTCTAAAACAACAATCATTTAGTTCAATAATATTGATGTTATGTGTTGTAATCCAAACAGGTTTTGGATCAAGATATTGGGCAAGACAAGCGATTGGGCATAGCAAAATTATCTCTGATTGACCTTGAACCAGAAATCGAGAAAGAGATCGAATTGAAACTGCTACCTTCTCTTGATATGCTCAAGATAAAAGATAAGAAGGATAGAGGAACTCTTACAGTCAAGGTACGTAGTCAGTACTACTTCTATAGCATTGATTATTATAGCTTCACTTCTTGAGTTATGAGGTATATCTAACAATTTTCTGTTTACAATGCCCCAGAAAATAGATGCTACATTTTCTTATTTGCCCGAGTTTTTATCCAAATCACTTGTTTGAACAAAATATTGATAGCACCCTTTTTTGGTCATTAAGATTCTTTGTAGTATGTATCATCAATTGGTATTTTAAATATTATGCTCAAGAGTCAAATCATCACATGAAACTATGCCTACAACTAAACGTTACATATGTTTCAGGATCTAGCGAGTATATTCATATCATCCTATCCCACATCTTATGCATGTTGCTTCAGGAGCTTGATTAATCACTTAATTAGTGTTGCATTGTTTGGGATTGACTCGTATCCTTGATCTCTTTCTTCATTCTTAAAGTGAATAGCATGCTTTTGGATTTAAAGAAGGAAATCCTTTTGGTGTTTTATTTATTTCTYGTCTTGTAGGGACCTAAAAGCATTTCTTAGTTAATCACACTATTGATATGCCCTTGGAATATTGTCGACCAAAATTAGTGCCATTTATTTTTCTGTAAGGTTGATAGTGAGCAAATCGATAATTTACTAATTTAAAATGGGAAAGTTTGATGTGAAAATCTTGAAACATATAGGTCAAGTACCAYCAGTTTACCAAGGAAGAGCAAGAAGCTGCTATAGAACAAGAGAAGAAGATACTAGAAGAGAAAAAGAGACTGAAAGCAGCAGGTCTTATAGGAAGCACCATGGATGCCATTGATGGAGCAGCCGGATTGGTCGGGTCTGGGGTTGGACTAGTGGGTACTGGTATCGGCACAGGAGTCGGGCTCGTGGGAAGTGGAGTCGGTGCCGGGGTCGGGCTCGTGGGAAGTGGAGTCGGTGCTGGGGTTGGGTTTGTGGGAAGTGGGCTGGGAGCCGTTGGTAGTGGTCTCAGCAAGGCTGGAAAGTTCATGGGGCGGACCATCACTGGAACCAGTGGAAAACGGAGTGGTGCATCGACTCCAGTGAACTCGGTCGAAGAAAACGGAGGTGCAAAACCACGCTAACCAGGGTGGGTTATATTTGTTGTTTACTTAAATGTGAATTAATCACACACACTTCTCTTGTGAATCAAATTGTGTCTTCTTATTTGTTTATGTTGGTTTTGGTTGTTTAGGATTCACAAGTAGATGGACTGTAAATCATTGATGCCTCGGTGTACTCTTTTGTTAATGTGGATACTCAGATAATGCTTTCAAATTTGTTAATATGGATACTGAGATAATGTGCCTTCTCATTTGGCTGGCTATTGGCRCGTGCGTGATTTTATTCATATATCGTTAATAATTTAAGAAAATAAGAAAAAAATCGTTAATGCACAAAATCATGTGATTTTACATTAACGTCAAAAAAATGAAAAGCAAATGACTTTTGAACCTCTATGATTTTGTACGTGAATATATATATATATATATATATATATATATATATATAAGGTTCAAACGAGAACACTTGTTTTACGAAAACACGGGAATACTTCTGAGCCTCCAAATTAATTAACACATATAAAAAATAGAATAAAGGAAAATAAAAATTAATTAACACATAATAAAAAAATTGAATAAATGAAAATAAGTTAGTATTTATCCATAAACTTTTGTTATCCTAGATTNGAAATACATGAAACAGTTTCATTAAGTATTATATGAAACAATTTCACAACCATATATGAAACAACTTCATCAAAAAAAAGTATTATATGAAACAATTTCACAACCATATATGAAACAACTTCATCAAAAAAAAGTATTATATGAAACAATTTCACAAGATTAAACAATTTCATGAAAAAAATTCATAAGATTAAACAATGAAATCGACAGATGAAGGTTGTTTGCACGGTTTACACAAATGAGGGCGGTTTTCATACGATCACTCCTCTATATATATATATAAGGTTCAAACGAGAACACTTGTTTTACGAAAACACGGGAATACTTTTGAGCCTCCAAATTAATTAACACATATAAAAAATAGAATAAAGGAAAATAAAAATTAATTAACACATAATAAAAAAATAGAATAAATGAAAATAAGTTAGTATTTATCCATAAACTTTTGTTATCCTAGATTTATCTCTATCCCTTTAATTTTGTTATTATTGTTGGAGACTTTCTATGTCGTTGTGTCCGTTGTTGATAATAATGATGTGATAATATTGCAATAATGATTTAATTTTGCCGTGATRATACTGTGATAATGATTTGATAAGTTGAAGATTGTTTATGATGTGATAMTTATCTAATAATTATGTRATTTTTGTTATGATAGCGATRTGATAATAGAAACCAACAATGATCATGTCTACATTAATCGACCTCTTTGTTCGTTATGTGATTTTGTTGTGATAATTATTTGATACCGGTTAGTGTATTATATGTATGTGATTTTAGAGAWAAGGATGTCACARAAATTACAAATAAATATGAAWTTGATTACRTGATTATCCTTAATTAATTACTTTATTTTCTTTCAGTTTTAATTGTGAGTTAAATATTTGGAGGCCCATWAATRTTCACACATTTTCGTAAAACAGAAATGTTTTCGTTTGAATCCCCACCCATACRTACGTACGTACRTACGTAMATACRTACATACATTGTATATATACACACATATATAGACTTGGGATAACGTGAGATCAGYCTGTTTTCGTGAGACCATTTTTTACACTTGAATTTCATAGCAAAACAATGTAAAGGTTGCTGTGAAGGATCGAACTTTTTTTTTACCTCCACAGTGTTTTGCTATGAAATTTCAAGTGTAAAAGAATGGTTTCATGGGTCTCACAAACACAGCCGGTCTTACGTGAACCCAACTATATATATAGAGGGGAGAGATATTTTGCAAACCAAGCTATTTGTACAAACCGTGAAAACTATCGAGTTCATTGTTTATTTCTAGTGAATTTTTTCATTAAACAAATTTCATCATATTAAACAATTTTGTGTAAAAATTTGGCTAAAATAAACAATAAAATCGACGGTTTTCACGATTTGTACAAATAATTTGGTTTGCATTTTTTTTTTCTCTCTCTCTCTCTCATACACACACACACACACATAGAGAGAGAGAGAGAGAGAGAGAAAAAAAGAGATAGAGACTAGGTTTAAACAAGAATATGAATCAAATAAGAAAACACGAGAACAGTCAAATCATTTGTGATTTTTCCTTATGCTTACATGCCAAATCACACATGATTTCGTGCAATTTAAGTTGTGGGGGCCAAGTCATCACATACCCTTATGTTGATCGTGTTTTGTTCGCATTTGACTTCGATACAAAATCATATATGATTTGATCATTTTTATATTTTATCATCTTGACCTTGTTTTCCTTCGAACCTCATAAATAAGGTTAATCTGAGAATTAGAGAACTAAAATTTGAAGCAAACGTTTCCTTTCTCCCCCAAACATTTTCTTGTCATCATGAACAAGATTCTTTTATTTTTCTAAACATTAATATTTTAGATAAATATATTATCCCTGAATCAGATATACTCGATTGGATTCGACGATTTAATTTACACTTACACATACATAAATATATATTACATACAATAATCAAATCCACCGATTTGAATTAAGTGGATATTAAACTTGACATTCATATTGAAATTGCATGATCACATAAAAAACGAAATACGTGAAAACCCTCGTAAATCTAAATCCAATTATGATAGGAATGCATTCAAAATTAAAAGGAAATCTGTTTGTTAGAAAAAAAATCTGTAGGAAATTAATGAACGTAAAGAACAATTAACGTTACCTCTATTTGTCTTTAATCTTCGACAATCGAATTCAAATGAGGCAGGGAGTGGGAGACTCCATTGATTTGAAGCTGGTAATAAAATTATAGAGAAGGCTCGATTCATTCCTTAGGGTTTTCTTTTGGGTAAATRTGCAAATAATAACCAATTTCATACATATTACTATTCACTACTTTTCYCATAGGTATTAAAACTCTAAATAGTTACTTAGACATGGTCAAAAACTGGTTCCGAATTAGGTTAGGTTGGTCCCAAATCARTTCCGGACCAATATTGTTACTGATSCTGACGTAATCGGTTCYGGTCAAAAAGGRAAAGCCCAAGTAAGRTGTATTGAGCYCTGTTACTGGTTCCAGTCCTATTCTCGGGCTGGGTCCAAATCGGTCTCGCTTAATTTTTTTAATTGATTTTAACATATAAAACATGATTTTTTAAAGAATTTGATCAATCAAATACACTAACAAACATGTTTTTATTGTAACTAGAAGGGTACTTGYGCAATGCAGCGAGATRCATCTTGATTTTAATATTTCATTTTATTCTTTATCTCAGTCGATGTTATAATTTGGTCTTACGTGATTTTGAGAAAACGATGATRTTTTTATTTTTGAATAAAATATAAGTTTGAAGATATCATAAAAATTTGACAAAAATATATCGATATTCGTATGGTTGTCGATGGCCCAACTTTTTATCAGCTCTACTTCTTCTTTATGGTTGTCRATGGTCCAACTTCAATCTGCAACAGTCTTTGAAACTTGGATACGAAGTCAAAAGATGCACTACAAAAATGAGAAGTATAAGCGACAGAAACATTTGTAGCAAATTTGTCGCCAAAGGCATCTTATCCGCAGTCAAAAGCTTGTACGGAATGTTATCAGGCAACAGATCATCAACGAAAAGTTTTCAGCAAAGGATTAGCGATGACATACTTTGTCAGTGACAGATTAACGACGGAAATCTTTCAGCGACGGATTAATGGCGGAAAYCTTTCATCGTGCGGATTTGTGATGGATATATTTAGCGACGGATTAGCATGAATGCTTTTAGCGACGGATTAGCGATGAATGCTTTTAGGTTGACGACGGATTAGCAAGGGACCATGATCTTTTAATCCGTAGCTAATTTCTAATAATTTAAAATTACATAATTCTTATATTTATTTATAAAAACCTACCCATAAAATAACAAACCAAAACTGTCCGATAAATTAAAATCGAATAAAGCTCAATAAGACCTAATAAAATCGAATAAAACCATTTGAAATGGATTAAAGCCTAACAAAACGGAATAAAGCTCAAGGCTCATTAAGGCCCAATACAACGGATTAATGTTCAATAAAATCGAATAAAGCCTAATAAATCCTATTAAAGTCCAATAAAACCGAGTAAAAGCCAATACAATGGTTTAAGGCCCCAAAAAACTGAATAAAKCCCATTAAGGCACAATAAAACTCAATAAAGCCTAATAAAATGRATTAAAGCCCAATAAAACCGAATAAAGYCCAATGAAACCATTTAAGGSCCAATAAAACCGAATAAAGTCCAATGAAACCCTYTAAAATCCAATATAACCYATTAAAACTGAATAAAGACCAATGAACCCTTTAAAACCAATAAAATTGAATAAAGCTCAGTAACGAAACTCAATAAAACTCATTAATGCCCAATTGATCYATTAAMGTCCACTATAAYCCATTAAACCYGAATAAAACTCAATAAATCCATTACATTTCATTAAGACTCATCAAAACCCAATGTAATCCATTAAAGCCTACACAATACACACATATTATCTATACATTGACATATACACATACATTTAAACTTATAAACAACATATATACATCATTTGATACATGTATCTTCAACAATATATACATAGATCCAATCGTGGTTAACAACCAACACACACACACACACACAAACACACACACATATATATATATATATATATATATATGTGTGTGTGTGTGTGTGTGTATAACACGGACCGACGAATATATTTAACACATACACATATAACGCATATACATGTGTACATATAACACACATATTATTTATACATTCACATATACACATACATTTAAACATATATACATCATCCGATACATGTATCTTCAACAATATATACATAGATTCAGACGTGGTTAACGACCACATACATATATACGTATCGTGTATTCATATGTATATAACATGGACCGACGGATATATATACATATAACACATACACATGTATGCATATGATGCATACATATGTGTACATATAACACATTATTTATACATTCACATAAACACATACATTTAAACATATATACATCATTCGATACATGTATCTTCAACAATATAAACATAGATCTAATTACCGTGGTTAGCAACCAAAACACATATATACACATCATATATACATATAACACATACACCAACATATGTATACGTATAACACATAAAAAATGAGAAAATAAGAAAAATAGGCTAATCCTCGCAAATCCTTCGCTGATTAGCGACGGATGCCACGTATCTGTCACTGATTAGCGAGGGATATGCCAAAAAAACCCAGTTCTGTTGCTAATCAACGAGRGATCTAGGCCAAGAACCCTTTCCCTCGCAAATCYCTCGCTAATTAGCGACAMAKTWRMKWYWYRGYYWATYYYTSGYYKATYMSYWRWWRAWWWKYWRYWRMTKWTWTYSKYSSYKRWWWCYSTSKYTKMTASTMKSKWTKMKWKTARYKMWKRGTTTRRCTTGATGGTCCTTTAGATATCCGTTTTGTTTCTTCAGACGTATCTAAYGTGTAAATGGTTAGTCGTGTTAAAGTAGTTCGATTAGTTCAGAATTCCAACTCCACTAATGTCAGTCATAGAGAAAAATTTAATTGGAACTACGACAATTTTATTCAAAACTAAGCATACTGAAATGCATACCATCATAAAAACGGTACATATCCATATTCAAGACCCTAACACAAATAAACCGTCTCACAAGTTCAATAGAGTGATAGAGATTATTTCCCAAATATAATTTCTTTYGAACTCATTAAAGTTTTATGCACCTATTCAGATTCTTATGATATTTTTTTTATTAACCTAGATATCCAACCCGCTATGAAAGCAGACTAATCCCAGGGTAACCATATATTTTTTTTATATATATGGTTTGTTTTATGTATTTAGTTTTAGAGACGAATTTGAGTTGGATTTAAGACAAATTTCTAATTTTTATCATTAATACCCACCAATAATTGATCCAAATTAATTAAATGAATTTCATTTTATATTAACTTGAAATTAATAAATAAGCAAAGAAAGTACGATGGAAATGAGCATGAATCCATGGGATTCAATTTGCAATCAATTTTCATAGGATCTAACAACCACGTGTTTAATAAATATTAACGATAAAAGTTATCTTATTTTGAATTTTTAAAATGTAAAAGTTATCTTATTTTGAATTTTTAAAATGAATTTATAGATGTACATGTAAATACTAGAAGAAAACTCGCACAAT